>NW_016107405.1:3167219-3200721 GCF_001604975.1 Cebus imitator | reverse complement strand
GACCCCAGTGTGTAGTGCTCCCCTCCCTTTGTCCATGTGCTCTCATCGTTCAACACCCGCCTATGAGTGAGAACATGCGGTGTTTGATCTTCTGCTCCTCTGTCATCTCTTTATATTGAGCCCATGTGTATTCTTGCATATCAGATGGGTTTCCTGGATACAGCACACTGATGGGTTTTGACTTTTTATCCAATTTGCCAGTCTGTGTCTTTTGATTGGAGCATGTAGCCCATTTACATTTAAGGTTAATATTGTTATATGTAAATTTGATCCTGCCATTTTGATGCTAGATGGTTGTTTTGCCTATTAGTTGATGAGGTTTCTTCTTTGTGTCTATGCTCTTTACCATTTGGTAAGTTTTTGGAGTGGCTGGTACTGGTTGTTCCTTTCCTTATTTAGTGCTTCTTTCAGGAGCTCTTGTAAAGCAGGCCTGGTGGTGATGAAATCTCTGAGCAATTGCTTGTTCATAAAGGATTTTATTTCTCTTTCACTTATGAAGCTTAGTTTGGCTGGATATGAAATTCTAGGTTGAAAGTTCTTTTCTTTAAGGATGTTGAATATTGGCCCCCACTCTCTTCTGCCTTGTAGGGTTTCTACTGAGAGAGCCACTGTGATTCTGATGTAGATAACCCAACCTTTCTCTCCGGCTGCACTTAGCATTGTTTCCTTCATTTCAACCTTGTGAATCTGATGATTATGTGCCTTGGAGTTGCTCTTCTTGAGGAATATCTTTGTGGTGTTCTCTGTATTTCCTGGACTTGAATGTTGGCCTGCCTTTCTACATTGGGGAAGTTCTCATGGATAATATCCTAAAGAGTGTTTTCCAGCTTGGATTCATTCTCTCCATCGCATTCAGTTACACCTATCAAACATAGATTAGGTCTTTTCACATAATTCCATTTTTTCTTGGAGGCTTTGTTCATTTCTTTTTACTCTTTTTCTCTAATCTTGCCTTCTCAATTTATTTCATTGAGTTGATCTGTAATCTCTGATAATCTTTCTTCTGCTTGGTGGATTCAGCTATTGAAACTTGTGTATGCTTTGTGAAGTTCTCGTGTTGTGTTTTTCAGCTCCATCAATTCATTTATACTCCCTTTAAGCTGTTTATTCTCATTAGTATTTCGTCAAACCTTTTTTCAGGGTTCTTAGTTTCTTTGCATTGAGTTAGAACATGATCTTTTAGCTCAGAATTACCCATCTCCTGAAGCCTGTTTCTGTCAATTCATCAGACTCATTCTCCATCCTGCCTTGTTCCCTTACTGGTAAGGAGTTGTGATCCCTTGGAGGAGGAGAGGCATTCTGGTTTTGGGTGTTTTCATCCTTTTTGCACTGGTTTCTTCCCATCTATGTAGATTTATCTACCTGTGGTCTTTGTGGTTGGTGCCTTTCAAATGGGGTCTCTGAGAGGACGTCCGTTGTGCTGCTGATGAAGTTATTTCTTTCCGTTTCTTAGTTTTTCTTCTAACAGCCAGAATCCTCTGCTGTAGGACTGCTGGAGGTCCACTCCTGACCCTGCTTGCCTGGGGATCACCTGCAGTGGCTACAGAACAGTAAGGGTTGCTGCTGGTTTCTTCTTCTGTTATCTTTGCCCCAGAAGGATACCTGCCAGATGTCAGCCTGAACTCTCCTTTATGAGGTGTGTCTTTGGATATATAGGGGTCTGGGAGCTGCTTGAGGAGACAGTCTGTCCCTTATAGGAGCTCAAGTGCTGAGCTGTGAGCTCCATTGTTCTGTTTAGAGTTCCTGGGCAGGTACATTTAAGCCTGCTGCTGCAGAACTCATGACTGCCTTTTTTTCAGATGTTCTGTCCCAGGAAGGTGGGGCTTTATTTATAAGTTCCTATCATTCTGCTGCCTTTTTCAGAGATGCCCTGCCCAGCAAGGAGGTAGCCTAGTCACAGTCTGCCAGCAGAGGCATTGCTGACCTGCTGTGGGCTCTGCCCAGCCGCTGTGTGAACTTCCTTGTGGTTTTGTTTATAGGGGTATTGTTAGAACTGCCTCAGTAATGGTGGTCTGCCGCAGTAATGGCGGACTGTCTCTGTAATTGTGGACTGCCTCGATAATGGCAGATTGCCTTGATAATGGCAGATTGCCTCGGTAATGACGGACTGCCTCGGTAATGGTGGATGCCTTTCCTTCCACATAGCTGGACCGTCCCAGGTCCAGCTGTGCTTGCTGTGAAACACTCAATCCAGAGCGATTCAGATTGCTAGTCTTTGTGGAGGTGGGGCTAGCTGAGCCAGATCACCTGGCTCTCTGTTTCAGCCCCTTTTTCTCAGTTGAATGGGCAACTCTGACTCCCAGGCTTTCCAGTCGCCAGTTGAAATGGCACCCATAATCGTGTGAGTTTTTGTGCAGAAACCCACTGTGCTGGCTGAAATAGCCACGCTGGATATTCATGGTGCTTTTCCACCTGGGGATCTCCTAGTCTGTGGGCAGTAAAAATTTATTTGGAAATATGGTGATCACTCACACTCTGCATTTTCACTGGGAACTGCGATCCAGAGCTGTTCCTATTTGGCCATCTAAAGGAGATTCCCTCTAAGAATACTTTTAATACTGCATATTCCACCCCAATTTGGAGAAATTTGGACTGAGAGTGAATAGACAGACTTAACCTCAGTCTCTAAAGTGAAGTTCAGAGGAAAATATTAAAATGTTCTAGATAAGAGAGAAGTAGTGAAAAGAGAATTTGATCATATTATATATGAGCATTTAAAACATCTAACAGAGTTACTGATGAAAAGCATGCAAGAAAAACTAGAAATAAATGGCATGACAACTATAAAAACATTCTGTATGGAAAAATAATTTTAAAAATAAGCAAGTGAAATATCTGTTCTGGAAGAAAACAGTCTAAGATGAGAGAATAATTCCCTAGGAAGACTTTATTCTCTCTTCTATAGGAGATTGTAAGAACATAATTTTATAAAACAAGAGCATTAAAAAAATGTTAAATGGAAGCTAAATTCCAAAATGAAAGAAACAACTTGAGCAAAAGTTAGACAAAGTTATACATAACAAGAAAAATAGACACAATTAAATGCCAAACTACTAAGGAAAGGAGTATAAGGCCACTTTGTAACAACATGGAATTAAGTAATTTTATGAGAACTATGGTGACTCTACACAGGAAAAAATATTGATATTAGTGTGATTAAAAGACAATAATAGGTTGAAACATGGGTTTAAAAATATAAATCCAGCAAAATAAAAATTTGTGTCTCTAAAATAGGTAAGTCATGTAAGGTGACAGAAAAAGGGTCCAGGAATAATCAAGAAAAATAAGAAAGAATTGAATTACAGATCATCAAAAAGATTCATTACAGTCTAGGAAAATTTTCTACAGCAATCTAAATCAAGAAAAGTCCAGATGAAGTTTTAAACTTTGGAGGTAAAGAGATAATTCTTTAGCCAGAAAAAAAAAGTGTGTGTGTGTGTGTGTGTGTGTGTGCATGTTTGTGTGTGTGCACATATGTGCAAACACACACACACGCCCAAGTGCATGTATATGTGTATATAAATAATGAGAGGTGAAATGTCAGACTGGTCTTAGACTTCTGCTAAATCCAATGTCAAAAGAAATCAGAAGATAAGGGAACAAACGTTAACAACCTTCAATGGTGTCTCAGTATGTTTTGTGTTGCTATAACAGAATACCACAAGCTGGGTAATTTATAAAGAAAAGAAATACTTCTTAGAGTTCTGCAGGCTGAGAAGTCCAAGGTCGAGAGGCCCACATATGTCAAGGGCCTTCTTGCTGTGTCATCCAATGGCAGAAGGCAGAAGGGCAACAGAGCATGAGAACAAGCCAGCAAGAGAAGGCCAAACTCCCTTTTGTAACAGGTCACTTTCTCGATACCAACATCGATCCATTCATGAGGGCAGAGCCCTCATGACCTAATCACTTCTTAATAGTCCCATCTCTTAATACCATCACTTATGCTGTAAGTGATGTTATAAGTTTTGAAGGGGACATTCAAACTATAGCAAATAGGAAAAAGATTATTATGCCCAACTGAGGTTGTCAAACAAATATAAGGGCAATAGGAAGACATTTTATAAGCAAAAACAGCCACAATCCCACCAAATACTCAGAGAATATACAAGTCATGAGTCCTTTCTGTAAAAAAGGAAAGCAATCACTTGATGTCAAAAATCCACCCAACCAAAGATGCTTGATTGGAGATGCTGGAGTGAAAGATAAAAGGCATCCATCAACACACAAAGACAGTGAAGCAAACACTGCAAAGCAGTAAAGAAAGCATGAATGAAAACGTATATGCAGCCAAATTATCATTCAAGAAATAAAGGAAACAGGAAGACATTCTAATTCATGGAGGAAATCCAACAGATATGGCAGAAAAAAAATAGAGCAAGCAAAACAAAACAAAAAAACAATACTTAGTGAAATCTTGTCCCAAGAGATGACTTTTACTAAAGTGCAGAACTGAAAAACAATGGTAAAAAAACTGACAGCAAATTTTGAATCCACTAAAATAAAAGCAAAGAGTTGAAAATATAGAAATCAGAGAAAATTAATATCATTAACTTGGGTAATGTATATATAACAATGTGGCTTAAAAATTTGGAAGGAATTGATGTTCTGTAAATAACTGCTCAGCCAATCTGACAAATGACTTTAATTTATGAAACAGAAATTTCTACTTACCACCATGCCTCCAAAATATTTTCCTGTATAAGCATCAAAACTGCATAGGTCAAAATAGGGAGGTTTTAGTTCTTTGCGAAGTTGGATCAGGAGAAGAAATATGGGAACATCATTGTGTGCTTATTTTTCATCTTTCAGCAGAACCCACTCCATAAGAGAAAAAAAAATTGCAACATGTTTTAAAATTTTACTTTATACTCTTGATATTTTTCATCATATTTTTCTTAATCTCAGATGATTTGGAAGTTATATCATAGGTGGTAATAAATTTGTATCTAGAGCTCAGACATTCCATAAGTTCCACTTAACTTTTTAAATTCTGTCAAAGACAATCAAATTATAAATAATATTTTTAATTTAAAAAACACATTTTTGTTATGAAATCGTTTATCTGTCTATTCTTTTGCATATAAATATGTATTATTTTGAGTGGTGATGCAGTTTTATCAACAATAATCACTTCAGATATTTTGGTCAATTGTTCATTTTGGTTGCTTTTTAAATTTGTGCTTTTTTCTGTTTTGAATGCATAATTTATAACTAAAATTTGTCATCTAAAAAGTCATTTTGAAACAAGAAAATGAAAAAATTGAGATCTTAAAATGCAATGTTATGGGTAGATAACATTATAATTCATACTATTGTGTAAGAGACCATCATTTCTTAATCTATAAAATAATTTTACTTAAAGATTATTTAAATTAAATTTCTTCATATGAAGTCTTCAATGAGACTTTTTGTTTCATATATGTTTCAATCCATACCTGGGATTTTAATAACTTAAGAATAATATTTTATTAGACTCAGAGGTATGACATTTAAAAGTCTACCAGACATTAATTTCATTTGCCTGATACCAAATTCTGGACCCCTTCCTTACACCTTATATAAAAATTAACTCATGATGATTAAAGGCTTAAAGGTAAGACCAAAACCATAAAAACTCTAGAAGAAAACATAGGCAGTGCCATGCAGGACATAGGCATGGGCAAAGACTTCACGACTAAAACACCAAAAGCAATGGCAACAAAAGCCAAAATTGACAGATGACATCTAGTTAAAATAAAGAGCTTCTGCACAGCAAAATAAACTATCATCAGAGTAAACAGGCAACCTACAGAATGGGAGAAAATTTTTGCAATCTATCCATCTGACAAATGGCTAATATCCAAAATCTAAGAGCAACTTAAACAAATTTGCAAGAAAAAACAAACAACCCTGCCAAAAAGTGGGTGAAGGATATGAACAGACACTTCTCAAAAAAAGACGCTTATGCAGCCAACAAACGTATGAAAAATAGTTCATCATCATCGATCATTCGAGAAATTCGAGTCAAAACCTCAATGAGACACCATCTCACACCAGTTAGAATGGTGATCATCGAAAAGGAAACAACAGATGCAGGAGAGGATGTGGAGAAACAGAAAACTTTTACACTGTTGGTGGGGGTGCAAATTAGTTCAACCATTGTGGAAGACAGTAGTGATTCCTCAAGGATCTAGAACCAGAAATACCATTTGATCCAGCAGTCCCATTACTGGGTGTATACCCAAAGGAATATAAATCATTCTACTGTAAAGACACATGCACTTGTATGTTTATTGCAGCACTGTTCACAATAGCAAAGACTTGGAACCAACCCAAATGTCCATCAATGATAGGCTGGATAAAGTAATGTGGCACATATACAGCATGGAATACTATGCAGCCATTAAAAAGGATGAGTTCATGTCCTTTGCAGGGACATGGTTGAAGCTGGAAATCATCATGCTCAACAAACTAACACAGGAACCAAAAACCAAACACTGCATATTCTCACTCATAAGTGGGAGTTGAACAATGAGAACACATGGATCCAGGGAGGGAAACATCACACACCAGAGTCTGTCAGGGGGTGGGGGGATTAGGTGAGGGATAGCATTAGGAGAAATAACAAATGTATATGTCTGGTTGATGGGTGCAGCAAACCACCATGGCATGTGTATACCTGTGTAACAAAACTGCATGTTCTGCACATGTATCCCAGAATTTAAAGTATAATAATAAAAAGTACAATCCTATTACAAAAAGTTAAAATTTATCAGAATGTAAACCTCTGCACAGACCATAAATGGTGCCATTCAAAGTTGAGATAAATGTAAACAAATGTAAAGATACAGTATTAAATTACAACTGCATTAAACATTTTTTAAATTCCAAATTTATTCTTCTAATTTCATATTATTTCTTATTGATCTGAAATTCATTATTTTCAGCCTAGTATTTGAAAAATTAACAAATGTTATGTTCTAACATAAAAACAGTATCTTCTCTTTTAAAAAGTAAGACCCATCCAGGATAAGGATGTTCTTGGCAGACAATCTACGTTTTGGAGCATGCCTGAAGTTCCTTGTTATTGCTCTACCTATGTTAGCCTCCTAAGAATTCCTCAAAGCATTGCACAGTCTATCCCATAGCAATTTTCATGTGGAAAAGCGCAGTTAGATGCCCAGCATAAGTTGCAATCTGTACATGACACATTAAGTTTAGTAGACAGGGCATGGACTGTGGAGGCAAACTGCTTGTGTTTGAATCCCAGCTCCTTTACTCACCAGCTGTGTCACCTTGGGCAAGTCATTATACTTAACTTCTCTGTGCCTCAGTGTTCTCGTCCCTATAATGAGGATGATAACAATGCCTGCCTTATAAAGTTGTGAAGCTTAAATGGGTTGAAATAAATAAAACCCTTAGGTATGTCCTGGCACATAGTAAGCATGATGCAAGCATTAGTTTTTATTTTGTCATAGTAACAAGTATTAAACTATAACTTATTTGTTCTTTTAAAGTCTAAGAGCATACATGCCAAATATGAGTGTTAGAAATACCATGGGTTAACTTGAAAATCAATTTAGAGACTCAAAACATAGCTTCTGTAACTGTAGGATACAATTTAATAGGATAAACATACAGTTTGGGTTGCTCAGGGCAAACTGAGATTGCCCAGGAAAACCTAAGTTTCTGCTTATTGTTCTGGCATATTTTTAATAATATTTCTTTCATTCTCAAAAGGAAGCCACTCTGGATGATGTGTTGTCATTGTGCTATAATTAAAAGGACAGAACTGCGCCACTTGGATGGACTTGGTTAAGGTTAGAACCTAACTCTAGTTTTTAATTAATGTTACCTATGAGAAATTAAAATAAAATATTTCTTTTAGTCTGGAAGAAAAACGCTTGTTAGCAATCAGTAATTCATTCATTTGTTCATTCAATAAATATTTGTGGAGTCACTATTCTGAGGATAAATCTGTGAACAAGACAGACAAGCTCTCTGCTGATGAAGCTTACGTTTTTGTGAAGAATATAGCTAATTAAAATGTAAACAAGTATCTAGAATAGCATCTGACACAAAGTAGGTATACCATAAGTACTTTTAATTCTTTTTTAAAAATATACAAGATGTGATTAATCTTAGTAGGTATTCTGAAAAAAATAAAGTGATGAAAGAAAAGGAGTATTTGAATGTTATGCAAAGAACAGGACTATCAAAAAATGCCCTGGGTATTTAATGTGGAGTACCTGGATTTGTACAAGATAGGTGGGATCAGTCCCACTCCCTTGCTCCCAGACCTTCTTCTAATGTGGGGTCTGCTTCTGAACTCAGCTTCACAGGACTTCGGAGTTTTTCTCCGCCTGGGTCCCAGGGTCTTTCTATGCTGTCATCTGAAGTTCAAGACAATTCCTATTCCTACTTGGCCTCTCAAATCCAGATTCTCTGGTATCTGGACATTCTGGTGTCCTTCATTAATGATATCACTCTAAGGTCTAATCAATTAAAAAGGAGAGAAATGAGAGAACAGAGTTTTTCCACTTGAGTATGGAACCACACTGCATTTTCAGCAGAGCTCCTTAGCTCAGTATCTCTCTCACACTCTAAGTAATGGAAGATGCCTTAACAAAGCTTTTGCATTTTATTCTAAAAATAATTAAAAGCCATTGGAAATTTTAAAACTAGAAAGTAATATGATTTGATTTGATTTTTAAAAATTATTTTGATGGTCATGTAGATAATGGATTGGAGAGGAACAGGAATGAATTTAGGAAGTTACTGCCTTAAAAGAAACTGTGTAGCTTTGACCAACATGATGGCAGTGAAAACTGGAAGTGAAGCAATTTGAGATCTATTTTTCAAGACTTGGAGATTATTTAAATGTCAGAGGTGGGAAGATGAGCCAAAATCACTTCTTTCTTTTTCTGAGACACTGTGGATGGGTGGGGTAATATTACATAAAGGGAACAGGTTAAATCAACAGCTCTCTTTTAGATATATTATGTTTGAGATGCCTATTACACATTCAAGTGAAGACACTATAGAATGTAGATGGAAACATAAAAATGAGGTTTTTGGGGAAAGTTGGGTTAAAATGTAAATTTGACACTCATCAGCATATAAATCATATTTTAAAAACCATGCAACTGGATATAATCACCTGGGGAAAAAGCAAAGAAAGAAATAAAAAGGGGCCAGAATGGGACCCTAAGACACATTTAGCGTTTAGTTAGCAAAGGAACAAGCAGAAAAACAAAAACCAGAAAAACCTGGAGAATGATCATCAAGAAAGTCAAGAGTGAAGACTATTTCAAAGAGAAAGGATGAGACAACTGTACTGAAATCTTCTAGTTCAGTAATATGAGCACTCAGAAGTGTACATTGGATTTGGCAATACAGACACATTGATAAATTGATGAGAACAGTTTAAAGGACAGGCTGGAAACTGACTAGGAAGTAGATTGTCCTTAGCAGCATATAGGCAGGTGGAAGTACAGAAAAGTCATTCATTAGGTTTTGCCTTCAAAGGCAGCAGGGCAATTAGGTAGTTTTTAGAAGAAAAAGTGGGATCATTGAAAGCTTGCTTGTAAATAGGGGATACCAGAGCATGAGCGTAAGATTAAATAAGTAAACCAGTGGAGAGCATGTGATTGATGATATACAGGAGGACTGAAGGACCAACCTCTACAGGAAGGTGCAAGATGATAAGATGCAGAGAACATTTGAAGGAATTTTCCTTTAAGACTCACAGTCATTTTTTTTTTAATTTTGTATTCTTTGCTATTTTTAATTTTTATGAGCACATAGTAGGTATATACATTTATGAAATACATGAGATGTTTTGATTCAGGCATACAATGCACAATAATTACATCAGGCTGTGCAGGGTGACTCACACCTGTAATCCCAGCACTTTGGGAAGCCAAGGTAGGAGGACCACTTGAGCCCAGGAGTTCAAGACCAGCCTGGGAAATATAGTGAGATCCCACCTCTAAAATACAAAAATAAAATATTAGGTAGGTATGGTGTTGCACACCTGTGGTCCCAGTCTACTTGGTGGCTGAGATGGAAGGATCACTGGGGCCAGGATGTTGTGGCTGTAGTGAGTTGTGATCACACCAATGCACTCCAGCCAGGAGACAGAGCTAGACAAAGAAAGAGAGAAGAAAAAAAGAAAGGAAGGAAGGAAGGAAGGAAGGAAGGAAGGAAGGAAGGAAGGAAGGAAGGAAGGAAGGAGGGAAGGAAGGAAGGGAGAGAAGGAGGGAGGTAGGGAAAGAAGAAAGAAAGAGAAGGAAAGAAGGAAGGAAGGAAGGAAAGAAAAAAGAAGAGAAAGAGAAAGAGATGGAAGGAAGGAAGGAAGGAAGGAAGGAAAGAAGGAAGGAAAGAAGGAAGGAAGGAAAAAGAAAGAAAGAAAGAGAAGGAAGGAAAGAAGGAAGAAAGAGAAAGAAAGAATGAATTAGGGTAAATAGAATATTTATTATCTCAAGCATTTATTATTTCTTTGTGTCACAAACATTATAATTATACTTTTTAGTTATTTTTAAATGTACAATGTGTTATCATTGACTATAACCACCCAGTTTTGTTGTCAAATACTATATCTTAGTCATTCTATCTAACTATATCTTTATAACCATTAAGCATCCCCACTGCCCCCCACACCACTCATTGCCTTTCCCAACCTCTAATAACCATCATTCTACTCTCTATCTCCATTAGTTCAATTGTTTTAATTTTTAGTTCTCACAAATTAGTGAGAACATATGAAGTTTGTCTTTCTGTGCCAGGCTTATTTCACTTAACATAATGTCCTCCAGTTCCAACCATGTCCCAAACACAGGGTTTTATTATTTTTATGGCTGAACAGAATAGTACTCCATTGTGTATACATACCACATTTTCTTTATCCATTGGTCTGTTGATGGACATTTAGGTTGCTTCCAAATCTTGACTATTGTGAACAGCGCTGCAACAAATAAATAAAAATACATATATCTATTCAGTATATTGATTTACTTTTTTGGGGGGAGGGAGGGAGTATATACCCAGCAGTGGGATTGCTGGATCCTATGGTAGTTCCATTTTTAGTTTTTTGAGGAAACTCCAAACTGTTCTCCATAGTGATTGTATCAATTTACATTCCCACCAACAGTGTTTGAGAGGGTTTCCTTTTCTCCACATTTTCACCAGCATTTGTTATTGACTGTGTTTTGGATAAAAGCCATTTTAACTGGAGTGAGATAATATTTCACCATAGTTTTTATTTGCATTTATCTGATGATTAATGATATTGAACACCTTTTCATATACCTGTTTGCCATTCGTATGTCTTTTATTTGAAAAATATCTATTCAAATTTTAAATTTTGAATTTTTAAATTTTTAAAATTTTTAATTTTTAAATCAGACAATTAGATTTTTCCTATAGAGTTGTTTAATCTCTTTCTATATTCTTGTTATAAATACTCTGTCAGAAGGGTAGTTTGCAAATATTTTCTCCCATTCTGTGGGTTGTCTTTTCATTTTATTTATATTTTGTTGTTGTTGTTTGGTTTTGTTTTGCTGTCAAGAAGCTCTTTAACTTGATGTGATCCCATTTGTCCATTTTTGCTTTGGTTGCCTGTGTTTTCAGGGTATTGCTCAAGAAATCATTGCCCAAACCACAGAGTTAATCTTTTTGAAAAATAAAAATGCTGAAGGAGAGTCAGCGATGGTGGGTACTAGTGCAGGAAAGTTTGTATTATTGGAAGCATTTCCCTCTGAGAGTTTCTCATTTCTTGGTGAAGTTACAAAGTGTTGGAGTTGGATGAGGTTTGAAAGGGAGGAGAAGGTATGGCACAGGGTGGTAGACAGAATTCTAAAAATGACACCCCCAAGCTCCCCATGCTTGTCCCCCACCTACCCTCACTCATGTACAATCATTTCCCCTTGGAGTAAGGCTGAAACATATACATATGATGAAATATAATTCATGTGATTATGGTATAATATATGGCAAACTGGAGATTGTTTGAGTGGGCCTAATCTAATCACAGAAGCCTTTCAAAGCAGTTTTCTTAGGGTGGTGAGCAGAAGAGGAAGAGATTTGAAGCATGAGGAAGATTCTGTGCATTGTTGCTGGCTTTGAAGACATAGGGAGCCAGAGTCCAAGGAACAAGGGAAACCTGTAGGTGCTGACAGTGGCTCCCAGTTGACGGCCAGCCAGGAAATAAGGATCTCAGTTTTACAACCACAAAGAATTTTATTTAACCACAACCTGAATGAGCTTGCAATGTATCCTTCCCTCGAGCTTCCAGATAAGAGCCTGCCCTGTCCATCATTTAAATGTCTGCCTTGAGAGACCCTAAGCAAAGAACCCAACTCATCTCATTCAGACTTCTGACTTTCAGAATTGTGAGACAGTACATTGGCATTGTTTTAAGCCAGGACATCTGTGGTAATCTGTTATGTAGCAGCAGAATACTAATAGAAATAGTTATTCTGAGATTGAGGAAGTTAACATGCTAGGAAAGGTAGTAGACTTTTAATATTGTTGAGTGTCCAGTAGCGATATGTGGTCAATAATATAAAGTAAAACCAGATATTGTCGATGTGATATAATTTTAGTGCCATCTGGTATTCATCACCTCTGACTCTCCAGCTTCAGGCATAGAGATGTAGGCTATTTGGGTTAAATCAGAATTGTGATTTTGACAATTAAGTATGAAAATGACAAAAACAAGCATTTTTGCAAGGGAGAGTTTATAATAGTGTACAATGGGACCTAGGTGAGGAGAAATAAAGACAAAATTTAAGACGGGCATACTGAATGTTAAGAAAGTTGGTTATAGTCATCTCAGTCAAGCATAAAAGACTGTGACAGAGGAAGGGCTGATGGGAGATGATGACTGACAGTGGTGTGTTTGGAGTCCCTGTTGGTGATTTTAAGATCCAGGGTGTGATCATGGGAGTAAAAAGAAAATGTTAGGAGTGAAAAAGTTGAGGATCTGGTAAGACAGAAAGTGATGGTTCAGCCTTATGGACGACAAATTACCATGAACAAAGACATGACTAAGAGGAGGACAAAGAAACCAAATTCTCTAATAAATAGGCAAATCAACTAGAGAGGTCATTCACTGACAGTACCAAGGTGGGGCAGCAAGTATATCTTGATGGGAAAAGTTTTAGCTTTTCAAAAAGGAAGCAAGATAAATGTCTTAAATGCAGCAGGAGAGATAAAGAACCCTAACCTCCTCCCTAAAGTACACAGGGATTGGGAGAAAAAGTAATCTTTACTCCAGAGTACGACAGGGAGACAAGTACTCTCAATAGGTGGCCAGGTTTTGGTCACAGTAAGATGGTGAAGGGAATTTTCAATGAAGACATTGAGGATATAATAGATAGAGTTGACTGATCTCAGATCTTGAATCTCAGAGAACACAGAGAAAAAGTTTGGGATGAGAAGGTCAGGTGGAGAGTTGACTGATCCTAGATCTTGAATCTCAGAGGACATAAAAAAAGAGTTTAGGATGAGAGGGTCAGGTGGAGAGTTGACTAATCCCAGATCTTGAATCTCAGAGGACATAGAGAAAGAGTTTGGGATGAGAGGGTCACATGGAGACTTAGTGGTCATGGTAGTAGATACATGGGGCTGAGCTTTAGAGACAGCAGGTCGTCTGAAGGCTTAGACTTCTGTAGGCAATAGTAATAATCTGGAACTTTTAACAGGGATTGCAATATGGGACTTCCACAGGAGGGACTGGGATCAGGGTCATGGTTTCTATTTATTTCAATATTTCTTTAATCCTTACATATTTAATTCTAGCTTTTCTAGTTCCATTTACACACTACTTAACCTAATTTATCAATAAAAGTTGTATATAGTTAAGATGTAAAAAATGATGTTTTGAAATGCATATACATAATGAAGCAATTACTATAGTCAAGCTAATTTATATATTCATTTCCTCACAGTTATCGATTTTAAATTTTTTGTATGATGACAACACCTAAAATCTACTCTTTTAGAAAATTTCTAGTATATAATACAGGTTTATTAACTCTAGTTCTTATGCTGTACATTCATCTCTAGACTCATTCACCCTGTGTAACCGTAACTTTGTACTTTTGACTTACTTTTCCCCAATTTGCACTTCACCCTCCTCTTGCCCTTGACAACCACTGTTCTCTCTGTTTCTGTGTATTTAATTTTTAGATTCCACATGTAAGTCATATCCTCAGTTATTTTTCTTTCTGTGTCTGATTTATTTCATTTAACCTAACTTTTAAAATCATCCTTTGGTCTTTAAGTTCTTAGCCACTTGACCCATAACTAACTTTTTCTTTCTCGTAGGCAATGGTAGGTAACTCAGCTGTAGAAAAAGATTAATTCTGAATTGGAGAGACATGTGGGCCTCCTTTTTGAATGTTTGCCTCATTAAAGCAAACACTACAGATGGATGGATAGATAGATAGATAGATAATATATATATACTTATGATTACACATATAAATATACATACTTAAATTTTTCACCTTTTCTAATTATAGTTTAACATGACAATTACTTGAATTTAAGACCATATTGTTAAAAATGTAAAGTTACTAGTAAGTGTAATAATTCTACAATCTTCAGATATGATACATTATTGGCAAAACATGTTGAAGTACCTAAAAAGAAAAAGGGTCAGATCACATGATTAATAGAACTTCACAGATCTTTACTTTTTTCTCAGCTGTCTTTCTACATTGCATTGAATTTGGTATTATTAAGTGTGACATTTTACCTATCATGTTTTAAGCTTCTTCAGGGAAAATTTTAAAAAAATACAGCAATTTTTCTCTTTAAGAGTAAAGTACCAATGTTACGTTGCTATGGTAACTAAAGTTGTAAAACATCTAGAGAAAGGTAGTTCCTCAGAAGTTGCCATAATTTTGTAATTGTGTACGAACAATACCATTTTGTTTCAATTCACTCATTGTCATATGATTATAATTGTTCCCAGAACATTCTAAAGGATTTCTAGAAGAATAACTTCCTAAAAGTCTTTAAAAAATTGATAAGACAAATATTTATTACTTTATTAAGAAAAATATTCCCAGCATTTTACTGAGCTTAGTATACTCAAATTTATTTTCCAGCAGTTTATGCATACCTAGAAACTTTTCTATTGAGAAAAAGTATGCATCACCTATAACTAGGCAGGGGTCTATATAAAATATTTATCAGCCATGCTTATACCTATTAATTGGGTTTTGAGTGGAGGACAAAATCAATATTTTGGTAACCCATTCTGTTTTAATTGTCTACTTGATATCACAAATATATGATAAAACTTTAATGTATAAAATGTAATGATTATGTCACATTATATATGCGTGTTAACATTTAATTGTCTATTGGTTCATTTATTTTCTAAAAGTAATACTCTAAAAGTAATAAAAGTCATATAATTCTCATTTTTATAGTTATTTCTTTAATATATGAAATTTTTATTAACTACAAAATACAGACATCATAAATATTTATACTTATAGCTCAATATAAATATTTATGCTTATACCCAATTTTAGCAGTAAAAAAACAACAGAACCTCCCAAAGATTAGTGTAGTAGTTCTCAGTTGTGCACATATATTTTTTTAAGCACCTATTTCAGTTTCACAACCCTGCTGAATGATTCAGTATGCTTGAAATGGTTCTGTGCTATCTATATTTTGAAAGTTTCACAGGTGACTCTATGAGTAACATCTTTCCTCTTTGAGACCCTTTACACTAAAGTATAAGAAAGGAAGTATCTTTTTAAATATATGAACATTGTTGAGCATTCTGAAATGAGAACATGTGAGAGCATTATGAATCGTGTGCTAAATCTTTTTTTCATAACACTAAAAATGCTTCAAAGAACACTGGAAAAGGATTCTCCAACAATACTGTCCATTCAACAGAGTTTGTCAATAACTATTGTCTGGAAGATTCCCCTAGGATCCTTAGGGTGAACCACCAGCCCTCCCATCAGGTTGGCCCTGCAGCCTTGCCTTTCAGCCTGTCAAGTATGTTTTAATTGGTTTTTAATTGAGCGATTTCAAATTGTGAGAGTTCAACTTTAACCATTCCATTTCTAGCATCTCTTGGAGAATCAGAAGTTCTGGCAGCATGGGACCTGTGCTCCCACTGAGGCTGGACCAAGCTGGCCTTTCAAATGCAGCTGGTCTCTCCTGATTGCCATGGCCCCCACTTCTCAAACCCTTTGGTGAGACACACATTTCTCTTTGTCAGGGCTGGTTTCCTGAGCATGTTGCCTATGCACTTGAACTGGGATCTGAAAAGTAGTGGTTACATGTAACTGTGACCTTCTCCTGGAAGACGGGGGTTTGTACTCCTGCATCAACCACTGTCTTTTTAAACTAACTCCCCAACCACTTACAAAATGCATCTTAACTATTCCCCACACCCGACACCAGGGAACCTTATCAGAATCACCAGCCTAACTTAAGTGCCCATTTTCTGGGCTCCCATAGTCTAGATTTATTTCTGAAACAAAATGCTCACAACATTATGTTGAAAATGTTAAGTGGGAGTGTATGTCTCCTACTAAAACCACAGGCAGGAAAGTGTTGCATGTGCAAACAAACTATGAGTAGGCAGAGAAAAGGCTGGGAGCTATAGTATGTAAGTCTCATAAGAATAAGAGCAGGGAGAGTGTCTTCTATCATTCATTCATCCAGGCATACATGCACAAAGACATATTGAGCTCTATATGTCATATATGTGGTATTTTGCTGAATATCACAATGGTAATAGAGGCAAAGCCTCTGACTTCAAGGAGCTTTAGAAATGATTGAATTAGGCCAGGCACAGTGGCTGGCTTCATGCTTGAAAGCCCAGCACTTTGGGAAGTGAAGACTGGAGGATCTCTTGAGGCTAAGAATTTGGGACCTGCTGTGCAGCATAATAAGACCCTATCTCTAAAAACATTTAAAAAGTTAGCCAGGTGTGATGGCACATGCCTGCAGTCCCAACTACTTGGGAAGCTGAGACAGGAGGATTGCTTGAGCCCAGGAATTCAAAGTTGTAGTGAGCTATGATTATACTCCAGCCTGGGTAACAGACTAAAAGCCTGTTTGAAAAAAAAAAAAAAAAATTGAATTTAACTCTTTAAATCAAAAGAAAAGTACCATTTTTGAGATAGTCTAATATTGAATTGTTTTGCTTTGTTTTCATTCCTGTTATGAAGATAAAGTGATCAATGTGCTGCAGGCTTAGGATAGGGAAACCCCATCAGCCAATAGTTTCTCAACTGAAGATTAATGATAAAGCAAAATGTCTGGCAGCAGGTGGGATAGGAAATTGCCATAACCAAGGTACCTCACTTAGGAGTGAAGATAGGGACAGAATAGAAAAGGAAAATAGTTCAATGAATATACAGCTGCAGTTGATGGGGGAAAATAGGCCAGGGAAGATTTGTGTAGAGAATTAAAGTACTTGATTGCACTTTATTCAAATAAATTCCTGTAATATGCCTCAATAACAGCAGCAGCAACAAAAAATAAGCATGAGAGATGAGCTTAACTGTTAAAGACAGGATAAAAGTTGAGTTAAAGAATGACAAAAAGTCTTCCAAGGTTGTCCAAGAAATAAATGTTGAGTTCTTCTTAGTTCAGATTACTGTGAAAGTTTATAGCTTTATTCCCTCAGAAAGAGAAGCCCTATAACATGGAGCATTTTTTTTTAATCTTTCACAGAAATAGGGGAAAAAGGAGAAATAAGACAAAAAAATTTTCACAAAAATGGCATAAGTAGAAATTCACCCGGATCAGAGATTCTCTAAATAGAGTCAATTTTCATTTCTAGAACTATCCATCCATGTGACAGCCACTCATATAGTTTAAATAGTTTTGAGGATACTTTGGGGTTTTAACATTCCACAATGATGTTGGTTTTAGAGGTTTCTCTCCTTCAATTCTGGGAGTTTGGGTACAGAAACTTGGAGTAATTTTGTTAGATAAAATGTTTTTATATATCTATCAGTTCATTTTATAAAGAGATGCTCCAGTTCTAATTGTTATTTTTAAACTCTGGAAAATAAGAGTAAGTTAGAAGACTGAAGCTTAAATTTCAACATATATTTTCTTTCTTTAAAAACAACTTAAACTCAGTAAAAAGAGTATAGCAAACAGAAGAAACATGGAAAATTAAATGTTTATCAATTCTATTCACCTTTCATAAAAACTGTTTGCATTTTGGTGTATGTTTTTCCAGACTTTATTGACACAGGTTTTAAAAGTATCTTATCTTGCCAATAGATATTATTCTGTATCAAAAACTTAAATTTGCAAAGTTGTATTTTTGAATGTAAAATGATTTATTTAACCAATTTTCTACCTTTGAGCATAGGCTACTACACATTCATGATTAATGTACTAAATTTGTGACATGCATCCTTCTCTCTGTAATGTTTATTTGCAACTTTGAATATTTTCAGGTATAATTTCATAGAACTTGACATGTTTTCTGAACTTGATCCAGTTTTCTCAATTTCCCTTTTAGAAAAATTATATGGACTTGAATAAGAGGGCTTATATCCACATTCCCAGACCAGCACTAAAGAGCATTGTTCTTTTTACTCTGCACCAAATAAATAATTTTGTGTAAAAGAATAACTTTTATAGTTTAAATTCACACAACTTCAATTATTACTGATTTTTCTTTATTAATAACTACTTATATTCTTTTTTAAATTTTTCTAATTTATACTTGTATTTTCTGTTGTTATGTTTGGGGTTTGTATGTTTGGAGGAACATTTTAATACTAATATTGGCCTGTGGTTATGTGCACTTTGCTCAAGCTTATCACATATCTACAGGGTACTTTTTTGAATTTCAGAAGTTGGTGTTTGTTTTTCTTAACATGGTTTTATATAATAATAGCATTTATTGAATGATTTCTATAAGCCGTACTCTGTACTAAGGATTTTAAGTACAGATCCTGATTAAAATTCACACTATAATCTCTGTTGGGTACTTTTAGTTTCCCCATTGACAAGCCAGGAATCAAAAAGAAGAGTCAGTAACAAGAAATGTTTCAGAATTCAGAAGCCAGAGTCATCAGGTGGGAGCTAGGACCAAAAAGCGAGGGTTGCCGAGTGATAGATGGGACCACAGATGGAAGAGCTGCCCGGCAGGAGCAGGGCCGTGAAGGAGACAAAGCTGCCGACCTGCCAGAAAAGTCCTCCAAGTAGGAATAGGGCTGGCTCCTGGCCCTTCCCTTCCTCCCGCTTTTCAATCTTTTTCTGCTAGTATTTCCCAGCTCTGAACCCCAGCAGACACCAACTGACACGGGAGCTTGGGAAGCAACAGTGGGCACTGGAAAGGCAAAAAAAGGATATGTGAGCAGCAAGGCAAATGACCAACACACATTCATATTGTCATACATTAAGTACTGCTGTATTACAGGATCTTTCTCTTTTTTTCAGTGTTTTTATTGCACTGGTACAATAATCTTCAATGGTTTTACTTTTATATTTTAATATCTATATGTTATATATTAAAGTTCTCTCTTGTTTTGTTCTTTTTTTTTAAATTTATTCGAGGCTATTTTTCCTTGTTTATTCTTCCAAAGGAAGTACAGAATCACTTTTTCCAAGGCCCTTGAAATAATATGACAGGGAAGTTTAGAGATTAATTTCTGAGAGATGGGGAGCAGTTCAAGGCAGAAAATATGGATAGCTTGCTGAACCTTATTAATAACACCTTTATGAGCAGATTATAAAAGTTTTGGTCAAATTGATGAATATAATATAATTTCCAAAAAAAAATCCAAAATAATTTTCTATGCTACTTACAAGCTGATTCTGAAATATATGGGAAAAAAAAAGAGTAAAACAATATTTTGAAAGAAAAACTAAATTGAATATATCCTTAAATTTCTGCATATTAAAACATGCTATAAAGCTACAATAAGAAAAACGGTGTCAAAGGGCCCCAATTTATTATTGCTTTTCCTAGCATTTTTATTGCTATAGTAATTACAATCTCTTTTTTCTCTTTTCTAATTTTTTTTTCTCTCCTTCTTGACTTTATTTTGGCAAACTTTATTTATTGAGATGGAATCTCACTCTGTTGCCCTCCCAGGCTGGACTGCAGCGGCACAATCTTGGCTCACTGCAACCTGTGCCTTCCAGGCTCATGCGATTCTCCTGCCTCAGCCTCCTGAGTAGCTGGGATCACAAGCGCACGCCACCACGCTTGGCAAATTTTTGTATTTTTAGTAGAGCCAGGGTTTCTCCATGCCAGTCAGGCTGGTCTCCAGCTCCTAACTCCGTGATCCACTGCCTCAGCCTCCCAAAAGTGCTGGGATTACAGGTGTGAGCCACCGTTGCCTGGTCTTATTGAGATTTTCAAACTCATTTTCATGTTGTGCTTTTTTTTTTTTTTTAATTAAAAAAAATCTTTCCAAGTCTATGGCGTTATCACCCCATCTTATTCCTAATTTAGTTTATATGCCAAGAAAAAGGCTTTTGTTTCAAGTGACAGAAAACTCCACCCAAACTGGGGGCTTAAGGAAAAGTGGCAATTCATTGATGTGCATTGCTGAAAATTTGGTTAGACCTCGCTTCAGGCATTATTGAATATAGGGGCTCAAAATACGTTATAGATAGAAAAATCATTTTTTTTTCTGCTTTTACATCTACTGCCTCTCTTTTGCCTACAGTCTGAAATATGTCTTAAGACAGCAACCAGGGTCTCCCAAGATCAGATATTTATATCTTCCAATAAAGAATAAAAGAGAAAGAGCTTTTGTACCAACAAATGTCCTGAGTCATTCTCCTGGAACCACCATGGGCTACGTGGCTACACATTATCTAGTTATTATAGGCAGTGCCGATCGGCCTAGGTCTAAGTTGCATGTTTCTTCTCTAGGATTGGGTAGTGAACCTTGGTAGGGTGGGGGTAGCTTATCAAATGAAAATCATGGCTGCTGCCAGGAAGAGATATTGAGGACATAAATATGAAATACGTATTATAATGTTGTCTCTCTGTGTTTATTTTCATTATTTCTTGATAAAACCAGCTTGATGGTTTGTCTATATTATTGTTTTCTTCCGAAGAATCAGTGCTTGGATTTACTTGAAAAACTTAGCTTTCTACAACATGAATCTCTACCTTTATCTTAATCATTTTTACCTACGTTCTTTAGTTTTAATTTATTGGTGTCTTATTAATTTTTGACTTGAATGTTGTGTATCATTTTTTAAATTAAGGTAAAACCAACTGGACAATAGGTTGATAATAGCTTTACAGATGGATCCAGCCCTAGATGAATCTCTGCATCTTATTTATTCCAACTCTGCTTTCCCTTGCTGAACAATTTCCAACTGTCATGCGACACAAGAGTACAATGAAGAGAAATTTCATCAAAATCAAGGACGAGGATGTCAGTTTCTGATGAGATGCATGGCCAAGTAGCATCCTAAGGGAGTCATTTTTGAATCTCTGTAAAGGTATCATTGGCTTGCAGTCATGAGCTGAGTACCCTTTGGCATAACATGAGGTATGTTATAAAGTGAGACTAACGGATATACTAAACATACATAACATTTCTTCATTGAAATAAGGAAAATAATAAGGTTAATTCAAATTGTTTATGTATATACACGTTCAGCTATTTAATGTTCAATTTATAAACTAGAATTATATACCAATATATCTGTCCCTGTATTTGTGATGACACTTCTTTGACTTATACATGCTAAACACTGCCTAGTTACTCCTTAAACAATAATATATTGCTTAATATTAAGAGTAGCCATCCTTGGCTAGGATGAGATACAATGGAATGAAGCAGTTTATAATTATTTTACTCAGGCATTTAATTTAACTAAAAACAATGATGCCATTTGTGTTGAGAACATGTTTTTTTCATGGAAATAACAGCATGAAAGGCCTTATCAGCATATGCTTCTGAATAACCCTGACATATTTCTCACTGAATATTTTTGAGCCTTTTCTTGAAATTATGCTGCCAAACATCACCAGATCCTGTTTTATTTTTGTACTTCAAGAGCCTGTATTGCCACATTTCAATTTTCTAAATAAAATGAAGTAATCATATAGCAGCGTTTGTTAAATTATAGTTAAGAAATAAGCCACTTGGACGCAGCTGGCATTGTCTGTGAGTAAATGAGGAAGACCCAAGATGAAAAGCCTTTCACTTCCCATCGCAGTTTGACTGGAGCATAACCAAGGTTAATTTACAAAACAGCATGGCAGTTGACCCTGATGAAACTTCAAGATATTAATATTATGTCTAAGTGGCAGACTGCAGAAGAGCTCACCTAATCTACCTTATGAAAACACTCTACATAAACAAGAGTGAGGTGAAATTTATACATAATATTTAAAATACAAGTTTCTGTGTTGTGGTTAAGAACACAGCTGGTAGAACCAGATTTCCTGGGTTTGAGTCTTGCCCCTGCCCCATGTGGTTCTGTGACCTTGAATAGTCACTTCATTTCTCTATGCTTCAGCTTCTACATTTGTAAAATGGGAATAAAAATGGAACCTACCTCATAAACTTATGAAGAAAATTGAATGAATTAATATATGTAAAGCCCTTGTAACCATGTCTGCCCTTGAGTAAGAGCTACTGTTTTACTTTTTTGTTGTTGTTGTTAGTGAAACTGCTCACATATGCCCTCTTCCTTTGTCTAATGTTTCAATGTCTAATATATTCAGTATGTTATAATATATAATAACCAATTATTTAAAGCAATGAAGCCTGGGACTTAAAACAACATTCACATGTTGAACCAAAAATCAAACGGGTATTAAGGCTTCTTGGAATTGGGCATCTCCTCAGTCTTCGGAGGAAAGTGCCAGCGATAATAGCAGCAAAGATCTGTTGTCTGATTCCTTGGGGGTTCAAATACCTTCAGTCTTCTCTAACCAAAGAAGGTGACTCCAAAAACCAATAGGCAGAAGCACTAAGAATACAGTAACTCTAAAGGGAGAGTAGGTGGACATGACTTCCTGGTCCAAGCCAGAATACTGCACAAGCTCGGTGAGTCTCTCAGAACAATTACCATGAAGTACTCTTCTCTCCTGATTTCTAGGACCCCACATCCTAGAATTTTACTCCCTTATCCCCTCAGCAATAATCCCTGACCCTGCTTTCTGGCTTCAGAGTAACAGAACCAATCAGCCTGGCCTTAGTATTTTTTTATGCATAATATTTGAGAACTGAGCTGAGTATGTATAACCCTGATGAAGCATGCAACACAATCATGAACATGAAATTCTTCAGGCAAAACCTCGAGAGCAGGGAGGCTATTACTCTTCCAAAAATATACAGAGAGAATGTGTGGGAGTTTCTGTACACCACTCTCTCTAGATTCTAGTTTTCTCTGCGAAAAGCAACTGGCTATTAAGAACATTCTTAAAGTCATAGTTCAGGCTTAACCTTCAAATTAGAGAGAGGCAGAATAGAGGCCAGAAGGCTAAGATCTTAGCACACTGCCAGACAAGTGGCAAATCTTCTATAAATGCTAGTTGCTATTTTATCATCATTATTATTATGACTGAAGAGACAGAGAAGACTTTTACAAGGACAAAAGAAATTAATTGCAGAGAATTTTTCAAGAGCATTGGAGAAATCAAACCTCCCTAAGAATAGCATCAAAAACAGTTGGTACTTAAAGTGAATGGAAGAACTGAAGCAAAATTGAACCACTGTGGATAAAAAGCAAAAATTTTCACTGCCTAGACATTTCCTTAGATTCTCAGATTCATCTCCACTTTCACCCTCAATAATCTACTTTTTCCTTGATTTGTGGGATTCTTCCAGTTGGCAGCCACTCATGGTTCCAGACCCACTTGGCTTGGAATTTTGGCTCACACTTCTTGTCTTATTCCATTTGGACTTGTTAACAAGGATCCAGATTGTCTACTTCACGAATAGCTTATAAAGCACAAAGCACCCAAGCCCTAGGAATTTTCCCCAGTATTCCCCCTCATAGGCCGAAAGGGGTCCTTAGGATTCCTGCCGTAATAAACCATACAAAGATGGCTCCAGGAAAATAACATTGCATTTCTGCACTGCCAGTTTGGACAACCAACCAATGATTACCAATATCTGGACAATTTATAAGGTTGAGAAACTTATATTGCTTAAAAAAATGATTATGCTCCAGAAATAATGGACTCAGTTTTATCAACCCCAGTAAGGAAAATTTGATATTTCTATTATTCCATTTTAACTTTGGATGTTTTTGTTGTTGTTGTTTTAGAGACAGGGTCTCACTCTGTTGCCCAGGCTGGAGTGCAGTAGTGCAGTCATAGCTCACTGTAACCACAGACTCCTGGGCTCAAGGAATCCTCTCACCTCAGCCTCCTCAGTTGCTGGGACTACAGGCATGCCCCGCCACACCCAGCTAACTTTTTAAATTTTTTGTAGTGATGGGGTCTTGCTGTGTTATCCAGGCTGGACTCAAACCTCTGGCCTCAAGTGATTCTCCCACCTTCACCTCCCAAACGGCTGGAATTACAGGTGTGAGCCACCAGGACTTGCCCCAAATTCGATATTTCTATTACAACCCCCATTTTACAAGACAATTGATTACTTTAAGCTTGGGAATCCTAAACCAACCTTTTTTGTTGCAATTGAAGAATCCAAAAGAGTGGATTAAATATATTTCCTCAAAACTTCATTGTATAAAGTGGGAGGGAAAATGAAGCAGAAACCCAAATAAAAATTTTTAATCTATGCAATGCTATTCATCAAATAATAAGCCCTTCAGGAAACTATTGTTACTTTCTCTTGGTGTGGTCTACCTCATTGATTTTTATAAGATTGAGATCCGGGTCATCTGAAAAGCAAAAATCTTGATTTCAAACTATTATCTTCACTATGATGCCTATCCCCACCCCATTTCTTATTGTAATAATCATCAATTATTTTCTTTATAGCTTTTATGATAATTTGTAATTATTTTATTTATTTGTCATTGTCTCTGTGCTTTGTAAAGTTGATTACAGCAAAGGCTGGTTTTTCAGCTTCAAATACAGAGCCAAGTAATAATAAGTGCTGTGTTAATGTTAGCTAAATGAATTAACCTAGCCCAATTTCTTAATGTTACATTTAAGAATGAGGAAATGAGATTTGATATACCAGAGATCATGCTGTTGTCCAATGGCAAATTCCAGAAATGAGCAATCTCCTGAGTCTCAGAAGTTATTTTCCTTCTACAACACTTGCCTCTTTTAATAAGTTTAAAAGATGGTTTTCAGCCCTGAGTGCACATTAGAATCATCTGGGGAGCTTTATTAAGTACCAGTGACAAGGGCACACTCTTCATCAATTACTCAGAATGAGTATGCTTAAAGTTCTCTGGCAGATTCCAAAGTACATTAATGTTGACACTCATAGTATGTGTGTGTGCATGTGTGTTCACATGAAGGTGTGCAAAAGTTTTATTTAGGAGCAAATGAAGAAGCAAACCTGTTTTGAAAATGCTCAGCTGGCATCTGTGTAGAATGGTTTTGGACAGAGGCTGAATAACAGCACAATGACCAGCTACTTGTACAGTTCACTAAACAAGAGATAAGAAAGAAATGAACTCAGATGGCAGTAGCGGCAGTATCATGGAGGGAGGAGGAAGGAAAGATGAGATGCCTACAGAAATAGCTCTACACAAGATTTGGAAACTGATTGGATGTGAATGCTACAGGGGAGAAAAACTCCAGGGCCTCCACAACTGTGCCTAGCCTGATTCCAGGAGTAATTTGTTACCCACATGTGGTAAATTAACACTTTGAGTGACAGTGTACCAATCTGCAAATTACTTCTTTCAGGGCATTAATGACTGAAGAGTATAATCACCATGGCATTATTTTTATTGGCATTAGCATTAATAAATATTTCATGAGCAACCAAAAATTACAGTGCCTATACTTAGGAGAATAGATATTGTTCCAAAATATGAAATCCAGATCGTAGGTTATTACCAATGACAAAAATTCTCTAAACATTTATAAACAAAATAACAATCCATTGAGTAGAAGATTAATTGAGATGAGTTGCAATTATGCTTAATGCTAAGTAGTTTTGTTTATATAATTATAAATTGGAGTGCTTGAAGAATTGAGCAGCATGAATTCTAACAATAATTTAACTATAACATTGGAAGAGTTCATAAATTCTCTAGATCTCAGATGCCTTATCTGTAAATTAAAGAAAATAATATTTTATCCACCTGACAGCAACAGTCTGAACTAGATTTTTTTCTCCTTTCTGTAGGTCTTCAAGTTTGAAAAAATATGGAAGATAATATAGTCTGGAAAGGTCTCTGGATAGGAAGTCTAATGTCTTGTGATCCAGTCTGTATTCCAAAGCGTTGTGAACTAAGGTCTGAATGCTTAGGTCCTCCCAAAATCCATATGCTAAAATGTTAATTAACTCTCATGGTGATAGTATTAGGAGGTAGAACCTTTGATTAAGTCTTGAGGGCAGAGTTCTTATGAATGAGATCAGTACCCTTACAAAATAGGACCAAGTGAGTTCATTTGCCCCTCACACCATGTGAGGACATTGCCAGAAAGTGCTGCCAGTGAACCAGGAAATAGGCCCTCACCATACACCCAATCTACCAGCACCTTGACTCTGGACTTCTGTCTCCAGAAGTATGAGAAGTGCATTTCTGTTGTTTATAAGCTATCTAATTTATGGTATTTTATTATAGCAGCCCAAACAAAGACAATGCGAGAATTATACTAATCGTTTCTAATTTTCTTTTTAGCTCTAAATTTTAAAACTCAATATCATGGAATATGATACTTTTGGGAAGATGGGTATAGCAAGACACCAAGAGAAACTAGCATACTGAATTTCTAGAAAATCAAGAAGACAGTGGCCTGAATCTACAAAGAAAAGAGGAGGAGTCACAGAATTGTTCATGAGCTTTTCTTCATCCATTGGTTGTATGAATACTCTTGAAGTTTTATGGTGGCATTGCAAGACCGTTCCACAATATTTAAAAATTTGTTTTGATATGAGTGATTTGTTGCATTTTCAAATGTAGAAGGTCAGGCCTTTGTTTTATAGAAAATTTTAAGATAATTTACAAGAAGAGTTTTCTGCTGTATACAAATGCCAGGTTTGCAATAAAGAAGGCACTTTATTTTGTGGCATTTTTGAAGATCCCTTTTTACCATGTCTATAGAAGCATGTGAGTAAAACAAATCAATAATTTAGTAGGACTGAGTTGATGAAATATAGCAATAAAGACTGCCAGGTACAGAAATAATTCAGTCTTTTATTTTTACCCTCTCAAAAGTTATAACACCAGAGGGAAGTAGTCACACCATGAGTAAGTACATAGAACATTCCCCTAGACCACTGGAAATGTTCTGCCAAATTTCTCAAGGAGTTATGAAGTGAACCAGACAAATAATTCAAGCCATCAAACGTCAATAAGGCAGGTGTGAGATGCTGGTGAGCACCATTTCCCAGACACTTGTCATTTACACAAGCAAAACAGAGGTTTATATAAAATGCAAATACACCATGATAAAAATCTTAGCATGAGGACCACTGCTCCAAAAAGGCTACTTTAAGAGAAAAATAATAATAGAATTGTTAAGGGCCTGAAACTCAGCTCAGGTAAAAATGGCAAAGTTATATAACAGAAAGTGTAGAAAGAACTGAAGTTAATCAGTTTGTAGGAAATAAATAATTCAACAAATATTTATTGAGGACATACTATCTGCCTTCATGGAGCTGGAAACAGAAAACACAATGCAAAAAATTAGTTCGTTAAAAGGGAATATGCAATGCTCTTTCCTTTTAATTTCTTCTAAAAAGAATGAAGAAAGTGAAGGGCTTAGGTTTTTTTCAATCAGAAGTGAAAATAGAATAGTCAGGGTGAGCTTCATTGAAAAAGTGAAACGTGAGCACAGATTCAAGAAATCTGAGGTCATTAACCAAGTGATAAGAGGGAAGGCACAAAATAGGCAGAAGTCCAAGATCCTGCAATGAAAGTATGAATGGTTTCCTAAGGAAGAGCAAAGAGCCTACTATAGACTTTCAGACTTCTGGCTCTCAGAACTGTAAGATAAGTCTGAGATGGGTTTCCTTGGGCTGAAAAGGTGTTAGCAAGTCGGCCTTCTTTTCTAGAAGCTATAAAGAAGCTCAGAAACTCTAATGTTTTCTTAGCTTTTCCAGCTTCTAGGGCTGTGATATGGTTAGGCTCCAAAGTGCAGTTCCCAGCAAGAACAACATAGAGGGTAAGTGCCCACCACATTTCCAAACAAAATTTCACTGCCCACAGACCAGAAGATTCCCAGGCTGAAAAGCACCATGAGTTTTCAGCACAGCGGTTTTTCAGCCAGTGCCGGGTTGGAGCACAAAATCTCACACAAATCTAGGGAGCCCTTTCAACTGGTGGCTGGAAAGCCTAAGAGACAGAGCTGCCCATTCAACTAAAAGGGAGGGGGAAGAGACAGGGAGCCAGGTGATCTGGTTAGGCGGGTACTACCCCCACAAAACAAGCAATCTGAAATACTCTGGATTGATAGTTTCACAGCAAGAGCAGCTGGATCCAGGACAGTCCAGCTCAGTGAGGGGAAGGTTGAACACCATTGCTGAGGGAGTCCACCACTACTGAGGCAATTCACACAGCAGCTGTGCAGAGCCTGCGGTAGCTCAGCAACACTTCTGCTGGCAGACTGTGACTAGGCTACTACTTGCAGGGCACATCATTTATGAAAAACGGCAGCAGAACGACAGGAACTTATAAATAAAGCCAACCCTTCTAGGACACCGCACCTGGGAAAAGAGGCGGTTATGAGTTCCACTGCAGCAGACTTAAAAGTACCTGCCTAGCATCTCCTCATGGAACAATGGAGCTCCCAGCACAGAACTTGAGCTCCTGTAAGGGACAGACTGTCTCCTCAAGCAGCTCCCTGACCCCCATATACACAAAGAGACACCTCATAAAGAAGAGCTCAGGCCGACATCTGGCAGGTACCCTTCTGGGATGAAGATAACAGAAGAAGAAACTGGTAGCAATCCTTACTGTTCTGCAGCTCCCACAGGTGATCCCCAGGCAAGCAGGGTCTAGAGTGGACCTCCAGCAGTCCTACAGCAGAGGGACCTGACTGTTAGAAGAAAAACTAAGAAACAGAAAGAAATAACTTCATCATCAACAAAAAGGACATCCACTCAGAGACCCCATGCGCAAGTCACCAACTACAAAGACCAGAGGTAGATGGAGCCACTAAGATGGAAAGAAACCAGCACAAAAAGGATGAAAACAGCAAAAACAAGAATGCCTTGCTTCCTCCAAAGGATCACAACTCCTCACCAGCTAGGGGTCAAAGATGGATGGAGAAAGAATCTGATGAATTGACAGACACAGGCTTCAGAAGGTGGGTAATAACAAACTTCTCAGACCTAAAAGAACATGTGCTAACCCAATGCAAAAAAACTAAGAACCTAGAAAAAAGGTTAAATGAGATGCTAACAATAACAAACAGCTTAGAGAAGAATATAAATGATTTGATGGAGCGGAAAAACACAGCACAGATCCTCACAAAGTATACACAAGTTCCAATAGCCAAATCCACCAAGCAGAAGAAAAGATATCAGAGACTGAAGATCAATAAAATGATCTTCTCATTTAAATAAAATGAGAAGACAAGAATAGAGAAAAAAGAGTGGAAAGATATGAACAAAGCCTCCAAGAAAAATGGGATTAGGTCAAAAGACTTAACTTATATTTGATAGGTGTACTTGATGTGATGGAGAGAATGAATCCAAGCTGGAAAACACTCTTCAGGATATTATCCAGGAGAACTTCCCCAACCTAGCAAGGCAGGCCAACATTCAAGTCCAGGAAATATAGAGAACACAACAAATATATTCCTCAAGAAGACCAACCCCAAGGCACATAATCGTCAGATTTACCAGGGTTGAAATGAAGGAAAAAATGCAAAGGGCAGCAAGAGAGAAAGGTCAGGTTACCCACAAAATGAAGCCAATCAGAATCACAGTGGATCTCTCAGCAGAAACCCTACAAGCAAGAAGAGAGTGGGGGCCAATATTCAACATCCTTAAAGAAAAGAACTTTCAACCTAGAATTTCATATCCAGCCAAACTAAGCTTCATAAGTGAAGGAGAAAGAAAATCCTTTATGGACAAGCAATTGCTGAGAGATTTCATCACCACCAGGCCTGCCTTACAAGAGCTCCTGAAAGAAGCACTAAACAAAGAAAGGAACAACCAGTACCAGCCACTCCAAAAACATAACAAATGGTAAAGACCATCGACACAATGAAGAAAATGCATTAACTAGTGGGCAAAACCTCCAGCTAGCATCAAAATGGCAGGATCAAATTCACACATAACAATATTAACCTTAAGTGTAAATGGGCTAAATGCTCCAATCAAAACACAGACTGGCAAATTGGATAAAAAGCCAAAACCCGTCAGTGTGCTGTATTCAGGAAACCCATCTCATGTGCAAGGACACACACAGACTAAAAATAAAGGGATGGAGGAAGATTTATCAAGCAAATGGAGAGCTAAAAAAAAGCAGGAGCTACAATCCTAGTCTCTGATAAAATGGATTTTACACCAAAAAAGGTCAAAAGAGACAAAGAAGGGCATTACATAATGGTAAAAGGATCAATGCATCAAGAAAAACTAACAATCCTAAATATATATGCACCCAATACATGAACACCCAGGTACATAAAGCAAGTTCTTAACGACCTACAAAGAGACTTAGACTCCCACACAATAATAGTGGGAGACCTTAACACTCCACTGTCAATATTAGACAGATCAACAAGACAGAAAATTAACAAGGATATCTAGGACTTGAACTCAGATCTGGACCAAACAGACCTAATAGACATCTACAGAACTCTCCACCCCAAATCCACAGAACATACATTCTTCTCAGCACCGCATTGCACCTACTCTAAAATTGACCACATAATTGGAAGTAAATCACTCCTCAGCAAATGCACAAGAATGCAAATCATAAAAGACAGTCTTTCAGACCACAGGGCAATCAAATTAGAACTCAGAATTGAGAAACTAACTCTGAACCAAACTGCTTCATGGAAACTGAACAACTGGCTCCTGAATGTCGAATGGAAAAACAATGAAATGAAGGCAGAAATAAAGATGTTCTTTGAAACCAACGAGAAAAAAGATACAACATACCACAATCTCTGGGACACATTTAAAGCAAGGTCTAGAGGGAAATTTATAGCAATAAATACCCACATGAGAAGTGAGGAAAGATCTAAAATAGACACCCTATTGTCAAAATTGAAATAGCTAGAGAAGCTAGATCAAAAAAACTCAAAAGCTAGCAGAATACAAGAATTAACTATGATCAGAGCAGAACTGAAGGAGATAGAGACATAAAAAACCCTTCAAAAAATCAATAAAGCCAGGAGCTGATTTTTTGAAAAGATCAACAAAATAGACCACTAGCCAGATTAATAAAAAAGTAAAGGGAGAAGAATCAAATAGATGCAATAAAAAATGATAAAGAGGATATCACCACTGATTCCACAGACATACAAACTACAATCAGAGATTACTATAAACAACTCTATGCACATAAACCAGTAAACCTGGAAGAAATGGATAAATTCCTGGACACTTGCACCCTCCCAAGCCTAAACCAGGAAGAAGTTGAAAACTTGAATAAACCAATAACAAGGGCTGAAATTGAGGTAGCAATTAATTGCCTACCAACCAAAAAAAGTCCAGGTCCAGATGGGTTCCCAGCCAAATTCTACCAGACCTACAAAGAAGAGCTGGTACCATTCCTTCTAAAACTATTCCAAACAATCCAAAAAGAGGGAATCCTTCCCAAATCATTTTGCGACACCAACATCATCCTGATAGCAAAACTTGGCAGAAACTCAAGAAAAAAAGAAAACTTAAGGCCAATATCCATGATGAACATAGACACAAAAATCTTTAATAAAATACTGGTAAACAGATTGCAACAGCACATCAAAAAGCTTATCCATCACGATCAAGTAGGTTTCATTCCAGGGATGCGAAGCTGCTTCAACATATGCAAGTCTATAAACGTAATCTACCACATAAACAGAACCAAAGACAAAAACCACATGATTATCTCAATAGAGATAGGCCTTCAACAGAGAAGGCCTTCAACAAAATCCAACAGACCTTTATGCTAAAAACTCTCAATAAACTAGGTATCGAAGGAACATATCTCAAAACAATAAAAACTATTTATGATGAATCTACAGCCAATATCATACTGAATGGACAAAAACTGGAAGCATTCCCTTTGAAATCCGGCACTAGACAAGGATGCCCTCTCTCACCACTTCTATTCAACATAGTATTGGAAGTTCTAGCCAGAACAATAAGGCAAGAAAAAAAAAATAAAGAGTATTCAATTAGGAAAAGTGGAAGTCAAATTGTCTTTATTTGTAGATGACATGATTGTATATTTAGAAGACCCTATCATCTCAGCCCAAAATCTCCTTAAACTGATAAGCAACTTTAATAAAGTCTCAGGATACAAAATCAATGTGCAAAAATCACAAGCATTTCTATACACCAATAACAGACTAACAGAAAGCCAAATCATGAGGAAGCTCCCATTCACAATTGCTACAAAGAGAATAAAGTACCTAGGAATACAACTAACAAAGGATGTAAAGGACCTCTTCAAGGAAAACTACAAACCACTGCTCAACGAAATAAGAGAGGACACAAAGAGATGGAGAAACATTCCATGCTCATGGCTAGGAAGAATCAATATCATGAAAATGGCCATACTGCCCTAAGTGATTTATAGATTCAATGCTATCCCCATCAAGCTACCAATGCCCTTCTTCACAGAACTGGAAAAACACACCTTAAATTTCATATGGAACCAAAAGAGAGCCCACAGAGCCAAGACAATCCTAAGCAAAAAGAACAAAGCTGGAGGCATCAAGCTACCCGATTTCAAACTATGCTACAAGTCTGCAGTAATCAAAACAGCATGGTACTGGTACCAAAACAGAGATATAGAGCAGTGGAACAGAACAGAGGCCCTGGAGGCAATGCCACACATCTACAACATCTGATCTTTGACAAACCTGACAAAAACAAGTAATGGAGAAAGGATTCCCTGTTTAATAAATGGTGTTGGGAAATCTGGCTAGCCATGTGCAGAAAGCAGAAACTGGACCCCTTCCTGACACCTTACACTAAAATTAACTCAGATGGATTAAAGAGTTAAACATAAGATCTAACACCATAAAAACCCTAGAAGAAAACCTAGGCAACACCATTCAGGACATAGGCATAGGAAAGGACCTCATGACTAAAACACCAAAAGCATTGGTAACAAAAGCCAAAATAGACAAATGGAATCTAATTAAACTCCAGAACTTCTGCACAGCAAAAGAAACAATCATTAGAGTGAACCGGCAACCAGCAGAATGGGAAAAAATTGTTGCAATCTACCTATTTGACAAAGGGCTAATATCCAGAATCTACAG
>NW_016107405.1:3150077-3166799 GCF_001604975.1 Cebus imitator | reverse complement strand
GATAGACTGGACAAGGAAAATGTGGCACATATACACCATGGAATACTATGCAGCCATAAAAAACAATGAGTTTGTGTCCTTTGTAGGGACATGGATGAATCTGGAAACCATCATTCTCAGCAAACTGACACAAGAACAGAAAATCAAACACCACATATTCTCACTCATAAGTAGATGTTGAAGAATGAGAATATATGGAACAGGGATGGGAGCATCACACACTGGGGTCTTTTGTAGGGGGCCAAGGGAGGGACAGCAGGAGAAGTGGGGAGGTCGGGAAGGGATAACAGGGGAGAAATGCCAGATATAGGTGACAGGGGGATGGAGGCAGCAAACCACATTGCCATGTGTGTACCTATGCAACAATCCTGCATGATCTGCACATATACCCCAGAACCTAAAGTACAATGAAAAAATAAATAACAAACAAAAAAAAATGCCCACTATTCTTCAAAGTGTAGAGTTTTATTCAAAACATTTCCTTAGATTGTTACAGTTTTTACTCATCTAAAGTTCTCCAACGCAGTCTGTACCATGACATTCAACCAATTGCTTGACACTTCGCTTTGGATGCTTATACCTGGTGTCACTAATGAAATGTTGCTTTTCAACAGCCAGCACACCATGCCCTGTATTGCTGTTATATTTATTCATTGTACCTTGAGGCATAATAACCATATTATGTGTACTCCTAAACATTTGTTGAAGTATGCTTCTAAGATTTTGAAGTAATATTTCTTTGATTTCAAGTCATTTGATTCATTTGTGGGTTTTTGTTTGTTTTGTTTATCTTCACAATGGAAACTGTTTTGGATATGAAAAGAAAACCCATTGTGATCACCTCCTGGCCACTAAATACTTAGTCATCCCATTTGTCTGTTTTTAATCCTGTAATTTCATTTTCCTTCTGTAGTGATCCCCTTCTCTAGTCTATAAAAATAATTAAGTCACCTAAAAATTAAAATAAAATTCCCCAACTCTGCATTTCCTTCCCTTTATGCACCGTCTTATCCCATTGACAGCCAAGCCTTTTAAAAGTCTATTTTCTCTATTTCAGCTTCCTTAATTTTCTCCCACTTCTGCCTTTGGTCTCCACCAGCTCCACTGATGCTGATCTGTCATGTTACCAACCACCTGCTGATAGCCAAATCAGGTGGACTAACTTTCATCTTCATGATCCTTAACTGCTCAGCAGTACTCAACAATGGTGATTGTTATCTTCTTGACACTCCTCTTTGACTTCAAAAATGTTTTTTCAACTAAATGCCAGTCTTATTCCCACCTAGTGTACCGTCCCTGCTTGCTGCTAGAGTGATCTTTCTAAAACATAGTTCACCATGGTACTTTCTACCATGTTGAGAAGGTCCTATACCTGTACTGTTCAATATGGTAGCAACTAGAAGCATGTGACCAGTGAGGATTAGTGCAACCAAGAAACTGAAACCTTAACTGTATTTAATTTCAATTAATGCTAATTTAAATGATCACATGCAGCTAGTGGCTACAATATTGGACAAGCTAGTTCCAAAATATATGATATTTGTTATGGCTACCCATTGCCAAAAAGTTCTCAAGCTGTAACATGTCTTAGGATTATTTGAATAACTTGTTTAAAATGTCTATTTCAGGGTTTCAGCCTATCTATCTATCTACCTATCTATCATCTATCTATCTATTTACTTTAACAGCCAACAGCCTATTGGACTAATAGTCAATTTTTCCTCAGATACTAAAGGTGAGAGGGATAGACAAGGTGATCATTTTTCTTCTTTAGAGTTGGAAAGAGTCAATATAAGATTGTAATAGCCTTGACCTAGGCTCAGATGACTGGTTGATACATGACATAGCCAGCTCAAATCACCTTCAAATTTAAAAATGTATTGACATTATGCTTTAAACAGTATTCTAAGCACTATCCTGTTCTCAAGTTTCAAGGTATTAAACCAAGATCTAGGAATGAAACCACTTCCCTACTATTAAATTCAAGGGTAGAAGTCAACATGGCACAAATTAGAAACATAATCAACTTTACTGCATTAGAAAAATTAATTTAAGCCAGATGGGTAGGTCAGATCTCTGTGTTTAGGGCCCAGGAATATAAATTCTCAACATCAGGTGAATCTAATGGAAATTGTGGCCTAAAATTTGAAATACAAATTCCCCACCATCTTCTAGAATAACCTTTCATGACTTTCCAGCTTCATCTTATAAATTACTACCACAGTCTTCCTGCCATCCTTTATCCTATTTTCCTAAGCCATAGTAAACTACTATATATATAATATTATATATATATAATATAAATATATATATTTATAAAATATATATTATATATTTTAAATATATATGTATATATACATATATATGTATATATTTATCTATATACATATATGTTTTAAATATATATATTTATAATATATATATTTTATATATATTATATATTTTTAAAATATATAATATATCATATATATGTATATATTTATCTATATACATATATGTTTTAAATATATATATTTATAATATATATATTTTATATATATTATATATTTTTAAAATATATAATATATATTCAAAATATACATAAATATATAAACACACACACACACACATATATATACATATATATATATATATATATATATAAAGTGTTGCTGTTAATTGAAAATTTCTTGTGTGTTAAACATCCATCATGCATTTGGTCATTTAATTTTTTCACAATTTTATGAGGTAGACATGTCATCCACCATTTTATAAATAATTGAGCCAAACTTTAAGTAACTTATCCATTATTATATAACCATCAATTAGTAGAACTTGTATGCAGGAGCAATGGATTAGATATGCATAAAGCAGCAGCATACGTAGATCTTATTATTTTTTTTTTTTTTGGAGACAGAGCTCTGTTACCCAAACTGCAGTGCAGAGGTGTGATCTCAGCTTACTACAACCTCTGCCTCCCGGGTTCAAGCAATTATCTTCCCTCAGCCTCCACAGTAGCTGGGATTACAGGCATGCATCATCACACCTGGCTGATTTTTGTATTTTCAGTAGAGACAGCGTTTCACCATGGTGGCCATTCTGGTTTTGAACTCCTGACCTCAAGTGATCTGCCTGCTTTGGCCTTCCAAAGTGTTGGGATTACAAGCGTGAGCCACTGCGCTCAACTAGAAAGGTCTGAAATAGTGTTCTGAGTAGAAAAAAGTAGGTGATCCAATATGCAATATCATGTACCAAAATCAAAAAGTATATGCCAAAAATCAATATGATATTTGATAGAATGTATGCAAAAATGATTCAATGAGAAAGAATGGAAGTATGGTGTGTGGATAAAAGAAAATAAACTAATAGATAAAACAAGAGAGGGACCTTTTTTGAACCAATTATAATATACCATCACCTGGAGAGAGAAAGAGAACTCTTACTAGCATTTGACTATGTCAATAAGAGTAATTGTGAATTGCCCTCTGAGGTTTTTAAATATAAACCTACAATTCTTTGTGTGCCTTACTGAATAAAAGCACTAGGTGCTGAAAGCTGAGATTTTAGCAACATCCCCTTTTTACTCACAAATACACTTATGTTTCACTAAGGGAGCTGGGAGAGCAGTTAATTTTATCAGTTTATGACTCATTCAATGCTTGTTTTCCAGTTGTCTTAGTCATCCACTACATGCTTTTTTTAAAGCATTGGTTCTCTTAGAATCAAAATATATTTTTGAAAGGAAAAGAAAAAGTTGTTAGGTACTTAATTTGCCTGGTATAGCTCTGATTTATTCATTCAACAAAAGCGTATATTTATTTATTTCCTAGATATGTGTGCCAGGAACTATACTAAATTCTTTAATAAATACAAAATATTTCTGATGATTATGAAGTATAAAGTAGATAGCCTCCAAAAGTCTGATTATTTACCATCAAAGTTTATCATGGTTAGTATTAAATTTAATCCTTATGTCTAGAACAATCAAATTTATGTTAGTACATGCAGGTTGTTTTAATTATATAATCCCAACCCTTCATTTGAGAAAAAAGAAAAAACAATCAGACAGATTAAACTGTAACCTTGAATCGCAGAAATTGATAGTGGAAAGATCTTATATGTAAGATATTTGATCCATATTAGCTTACTCTTCAATGTATATGTCAACAGTTTACTTTCCTTGGTGTTTATCTGTATATGTATTTCTCACCAGAATGATTGGCATAGGGAGAATATTTAAAAATTGTTATCTAGTCCATAAGATGAAAAATCCAACATTCTGTGTTGTTGACTGACTAAATCTGGTTCTAATACTGAGTGGAATTTCCAAACATGACCCTGGGGCAACCAGAAAGCAAACGTCAACATATTTCCCAAGGTATTAAAACGATCAGAAGAAAGTTCTAGTATTTCCTTAAACACACACAATATAAAATGAATCAAGATATGATGTCATGCTTTATCGAAGTATTTATTTTCATTACAATTCACACAGTTCTTCAAGGTCAAAGTGACACTAGTCTTACTAGAAAATATGGGATTTGAGTTACATAAATCATTCTCTACTATTTAGAAAACAAACCATGAATTTTCACGAATTTGGGACACAACTCTAGGAACTGGATGGTATCAAAATTCAAAGATAAGTGGCAATATTTCTTATTTCTTTTTTAAAGCTTTCATCGAAAAAAAAAAAAAGTTAACTTTTGTGGTTATGTTGAAAAAAAAAATGCAAAGACCAGTACAGCCTATCCTTTTTTCTTTTAGAAGTTGTGGAGGCCTTTTTTTCAGCAGTGTGATTCCCTGACATCCCCCTACCCTGCCATTCTACTAAATTTCCTCTCACATCTTCTATACAGCCCCCTCCCACATACACAGGACAGAAGTGGAACAAGTGGAGAAGAAAATGATGAGAGTAATGCCGAGGGAAGACAGCAGTGTGTTTAACATCACAAGATCAGAGGGAGCCCAGAAGCAGAACCTAGAAAAATCCTTTCACAGCATGCAATATAGAACAAAAATCCCCAGAAAACTCAAATACTACTATTATCATGTTTCAAAACAAGAAAGCTAAGAAAGGTGACAAAAGGACCCAAGAAAAGATAGCACATACTTTCAGCCACCTGTGTGTCGGGTGGAAAGTTTTCATCAGAACCCTTTAATTCTTTCCTTTGATGTATAAGCCCAATCAAGACCATAATATGTCCTTGAACCAAAATGAATCCTCTATGAAAGACTATCAGTCTGGGTGATAAACAAAGCTTTTAAAGACATAAACTAGCTCTGTAGGTGGCCTTCACTCACTCCAAGAAAGCCTTTGATTAAAATAAAAATGTATGTAGGAACAAAGTTGAATGAAGGCATACAAAAAGTTTCCATCCATTTGGAGAAATAAACATGAAAATAAGACCTTTCAATACCCCTACAAGGAAAGACAAATTGATCGAACCAGACAGTAAGAAAAAAGGAGAAAGAACAACTGACCTTCAACTGCCTCAAGATTTTTAGGAAAATGATCATCAAGGGTTGAATTACCCTAAATAATTCTTTTCTATAGCATTCCTTAACATGTTCAATAACAAATATGAGCATCTGTTCAATGGGCTAAGCTCGGAGTGCTGCAAAGCAAGCAAAAGTTAAAGGAAGCTTGTGACTTTTGACCTAATGACAATCTGAGGCAGCAGTCTCAGATGAGGAGATGAATACTGGGGCAAACCAACTGAAAGAAATCAAAAGGCAAGTGAGAAATGGAAGAGCAATGGGAAACAAAGGGACAAAATTGGAGCTGAGCTGGATTTTCATATTAAGAGAACTTCTAATGGATAAAAATTTATTCTGGCTCATAACTATAGATGGCTATGATTAATAATGGAATATCTTTCTTCCTAGTAAAAATAGAAATGTGGAAACTTAAGTTATTAGGTAATTCACAAAGAAAAGCTATGATAATTATTGTACATTTAATTACCTAGGAGAGTATCCTTTTGGAGGTTGACTATAACATAAGCAAAACTTTCTAAAGACAGTTCTCATAAAGTGAGTTCAAATGTGCAATCACTAGAAGCACAACCATTTTCCAGAATTTTGAGCTGGTAAGAGAAATTCAGAACTGAGGGTACTGTTAGTAAACTCAGCATTTGATACTGTGAAGAGTATCAGTGTACTGAAAAATGGCAGAGATCAGTGGCAAACCATTCACTTTAAGTTCTCTAAGATTTTTGGGGAAGAGAGGTTGAATTTAGCTAAGTTTGGTTGATATGGTTAGGTATTGTTTTTCTAGGAAAACCAAAAGAAATAAAAACTGTTCATGAACAGAGTTTTAAGCTACCACAAAGTTCTGCTGACAGATTTGATGGTTCATAGAGCAAATATATTGCAATCCAACTTTACCATAGAGAAGATACAAAGTAGAACATTATTCTTATTGTTTCATTTTAGCATATTTTAAATTTTTTTAATGTAGGGAAATGCTGAAATGCTATAATGTAAATAAGATAAAATTTTAAATTAATTTAAATGTTCATTTCTCATTTATCACCTCACACTGAAATAAAAGTGAATAAATAAAAACACAGTAAGTTAAATGCTAATTCTTCCACAATTCAAATTATTGGGCTAATCCCTAAAATCATGTGTGATCAGATATTAACAATTCTTGATTTGTTTTAATAATAGGGTACTGTTAGGGCAAGAATAATTTAAATCAATATTTATTACCCAAACCTATTTATACTAATATTTTTTTCTTTTTTTCTCATTGAATATTTCTTATTTTAAAAATCAGAATTGCTAATAATCAAAGACACTTATTAATACACCAGCTGGGGCTCTGTGTTTTTGAAAGTTACATATAATATACTTGATTTTTGAAAAAGTATTAAATGCTTGAAGTATCAAAAATATTTATTGATTACTAATATCCATAAGGAAACCATATATAAATAGATTTAAGTATTCTTAACTGTTTTATTCAAATAATTGCAAAGGTTCAGAATGAATGATTTTTGGTTTTGCATAGTAAAGAATATTAATACACATAAATTTAATAATATTTTTTAAAATGCCTGAAATAGCATATTTTTTTTTCCTGGCATACTGTTTAGAAATTTGGGAGACAAAGATCACAGAAAGAACAAAATCACCAAAAGTATTCAAATCTCACCAATTAGAGGCAACCACTATTAAGTGTTAGTATATTTTTCTAAAGGAATGAAAGAGCTAGAAAGAAAATCTCATAAAATTGGGGATTTACTATTATTTAAGAAGCATTGGATTCTTACATAAAGGATATCAATATCTTGTCTCTTCATGTTTGTGGTAGCAATGTTCCCGGTTAGCCATTTTGCCTAATAATTTTGTTTCTGTGTTTTGAAGTTGGTTATTTATTTTTTTGTAAATTCATGAAGTGAATCCTCTTCCTAAAGTGTAATCTTTTGAAAGCAGAGGGTTTGTTTCAACATTATATCTTTTCCCCATTGCTTTCATGCCTAAGAAATTCACTAAAGATTTATATAAAGATAGTGGTAGTTTGATCAGAGCAGTGTTTGGGGCAGCAATTTTCAAACCTTTAGTTTCATGTTCCCATTATGCTTGGTTATATCTGTCAATAGTTTCCATACTAGATACTAAAACTAAGATATTTTGTGAAACTATATTTATGAACTCATTCAATATAAATTGTATGGATTTGTGAAAAATAACAATATTTTCCAAAATGAAAATATTTAGGAAGAAAAGTTTCATTGTTTTTACACACTTGCAAAACTCTTAAATGTCTGACTTAATAGACAAGAGCTGGAGTCTAATATCTGCTTTTGTATTCAATCTATTGCAATATGGTTCTTTGGTTGAAGAAGGGGTAGAAAAATCCAGCTTCACACAAATATGCTGATAGAAAAAGAAAGAATATTACGATAGCCTTTTCAAATAATTATAGATATTCTTCTTTGATGCTCCTTACACACCAAATATTACATATATAATTGCACACACACTAGTTTCTTAAAGGTTAATTGCAACTAGAAATCTGAAATGATGCCAATAAACTTTTTGCACTGTTGCATTAAAATCTGTTGACCTATCTTACACATTGAATGGTCTCTTACACAATCCTTTAACAACATTCATTTGTCTTTGGGAAATTTGGTTTCCTTAGTTATACAGAGCTTCCGACTACTAACATATTTCATTATGTTTTCAAATCGCACTTATTGCTACTATCATTGATTTCATTTAAAGAAAAGATTCTGAGTAATGAATACAAATTTTCAAAAATTCAAATTTTCACTGAAAATTCACATTTTATTATTCACAATAAATACTGACAGTTGTTTCCCTTAAGGTGACAGATTTACTTCATCCATTTTTGAGCTAAGTCTGCCAAATACCATAACAGTCTGAAAAACCGTAAGTTGTCAATCAGTAATTGTTTCAAGTAAAAATGATTCACCATGAAAGTGGCTTGTTTAGCTCATGACTGAATCTCACATGTGTTTTTCCTCAATACAGTCATTTTATTACAGCATGAAGAAGTGTTCTTTCAATTTTGTCAAGCTGAATATTTAGAAAATCTTGTGCCTAAGGGTCAAGATTGCATGCAATAGTAGGCATTATTGCTTCCTCAAAGATATTCTTGAGGGAAAATGGCAGCTTCTTTTAATATCAGCTTGTGCTGACACAGGAGACAATGATTAATTTTGCAGTTTGGTTTCAATATCATGCTTTGTGTTAAAGAGCAGTTTTACTCAGCAATGTGTTTGCACCATAAGGATACAAATATTGGCATGGTGAAAAACATCAAATAGTGTCTTCCTGTTACTATGAAAATAGTTTTAGTCTTGAAGACCCACTGCAAGGTTCTCATGGGCTCCCAGGAGTATATGAGCTAGAGTTTGAGAACCTCTACTTTAAATAATTTTTCTGACAGGATTCCTGGAAAACGCATGTGATTTATCTAGTCCTATTGCTCATTGTTACAATAATAGTTTGTTTTATTTAACATGTAACATTACCCAAAGAATCTTTAAAAATCAAATTGGCCAGCATCCCCTCCCATCCCCAGCCAACCACCCCTATCAAATAAAGTGACCACTACTATTCAAGATTGCCAAGGTCATGAAAAACAAGGAAAGACTGAGAAACTGTCACAGACCAGAGGAGATAGGGGAGCCAAGCCAACTTAAAGCAATGCAATGCCCTGGACTGAACTGTGCAACACATCAAAGATATTAATGGAGAAACTGATTAAATCTAAATGAAGTCTAGAATGTGGTTAATAGAAATGCAGCAATGTTGGTTATTAATTTTGAAAAATGCCATGTAAGATATTACTAATGGGGGAAACTGGATGATAACAATAAAGAACTCTCAATGCTGTCTTTGCAACTGTTCAGTAAATCCAAAGATTCTTCTAAAATTAAAAAAAAAAAATAAGTTTTTGAGGGAGAAAAATCTTAAGGTAGATGATGTTACATCTCTGCTCAAAATTCATTTGCGACCTATTTCATACAAAGTTAGAGCCAAAATGCTTAAAATCCCTATATAGTCTGGCCACCCACCAGCTTTCTATTATTTTTTTTTTTCCTAGGTGGTCTTTCCCTAGCTCACCTAGCTCCAGCCATGCAGGATGCTGGGCAGTTCTAACATCTTAAGCAAGTGTCTGCTTCAAGAACTTTGCTCTTGCTTTTCCCTCTGCCAGGAACATTCTTCTCCCAGATGATGGAATGATTTATTCCCTCACTTCCTTCAGGTCTCTGTACAAATTTCACCTTATTGAAGAGGTATCCTTTATCTGTTCTACATATGATAACCACCCATCCCATTTTGTCACTCCTTATTCCATTTACTCAGCTTTATTTTTCTCCATCTGATACAACATCACCAGTTAACATATATGTCTCTTCTTCCTAAAGCGCAATCTTTTGAAGGCAGGGAATTTGTTTCAACATGATGTCTTATTCCAACATTAAGTCTTTGATTAATTTTATGTGTTAAATAGTCTTTTGATGATATGAGCTAAATCTAGCAGTTTTTAAAACAATGTATTTTCGTAGCAAAACAAAATCCAGTTTATTATTAAAACTGTTTCTGGAATTTTTACTAGTTTAAGACATCTAAAAGTTTGAATTTCTATATACTATAAGTTTTCAGGGAAATTCAGGGGGAAATATAGACTGACTATCCAAATGAGACAACATTTTAATGGCCATTATTAATATAAATATTACTATTTAAATATTACTAGTATAAAATAGCAACATGAATATTATATCTTCTAAGATCTTATAAACCTGGTAACTTCTCTAAAAAAACTTCAGGTAGAAAAACCTCTCAATAAATCTTATTTTCTGAAAGGCATTATTTTCATCTCCGTGTATAATACAAAAATGAACTGGGAAAAGATTTAGGTCTTTTTATCAAGATAAATATTTAGTTGAGGATGTGTTTTTGATATTTAACTAATTTTCCCTTACTGAATATGTAGGTCTGATATATATATATATATATATATATATATATATATATATATACACACACACACTCACAGATACACATGTATATATAGTCCTTTTTTAAATTAATATTACTAGATAAGTGACAATCTAAGTAAAAAGTACACAATATTAGAAAAGAAAGTCCTTCAAGGTCTGATTGCATTGTCCTTCACTAATTGTGCCTAACAATTTATTCAACTTTGAAACCTTTTTAAAAATTATGTTTTACACCATTTATAAATAACAGCAGAAAATTAAATGCTACACTGTTGTATTTTGAGTTACCGTATTTCCTAAAAGACAAATGGTTTTCTTTCTACATTTATAGAATTCTACATGATAAAAAAAATTAAAAAAAAAATTTATTGAATTCTGAGCTATATTCAAATGTTATTTCTTACTTTTTAACTTTTTAGATTTGAGATACAAAGATGCTTATGATTGGCCCAAAAATAGCGTTCAATTTTTAATATTGACAAACATGATATATTTTAAAACTGAGCATATTAATTCCTCATTACTCCTGTGCTGATACCTTCTTCTGTTCCTGCTTCCCAGGAGATCTGTGTCTGGATTCTGGGTAATTATAACTTGGTAGACATGACAGTAATATTTAACATATGGCAAATATACAAATGTCTTAAGGTCATCAAATTATTAGGGCAGAAGGAAAGTTCTGAGATTGGAAATAAAATCAATTGTTTGAAAAAAACTATAAATTTGCTCTCCAAATAGCCATATAGATATGTTATCTATATACGTAGATAGATAGATTCTATATACAGGAAAAGCGAGAGAGATTTTATCTCAAAACAAGCTAGACAGTGGCTCTGTAGAATAGATTGAAACAGGTATATTAAATGATAAACGAAGCTGAGGCTGTAGCCCCACTGAGTTCTGGACCCACACACAGGTCAAGATAGCCGAAGGGTTTTTTTTACTATGATGTAATGAAGATCCCACATAATGTGGGAGCCTGCACCAACCTTAGTTCTTGAAACAAGAAAAGTTGTTTCCTACTTTCTGCCTTCTGCGCCTACTGTTCTTTGAAAAGAGTATGAAAATAGGTGCTATAAATTACTTGGGATCATAGTTTATAGGATAACATATATTTTGAGAGGCAGGAAGAAGGGCATTCAGACTTAACGAAAACCCAACATCCAACTCAGCTACTGGCTGTCTCACATTTTTGCATGAATTACAAGAATGTTTGTAAAATGAACATCCTTGGGAGATAGAGATAGCATCTCCCTCTGAAGCCCAGGTCATGTTGCTTATTCTCCAGTGTAATAAATGCAACATATTCCTCTAGGACAAAAGTAAAACACATTTTCTTGCTGCAGATTAGAAAATATTCGAGTTCCCTGAGGTTGGGCAACCCAGCCTTCTGCATATATAGGCATTGCCCATTCCTCTTTGTTTTACCTTGTGGGAGTTGGGGCTCAGGGACATGGTGCAAATGCTGATATTCTGGATATTGCTACTTCTGTTAGTAATTACGTTATTTGTCTTTAGCCCAGGAATCTCATGTCTTCTGACAGCATCTATAAAACTGTGGCAGGCTGACTTTTAACTCAGATAGAATAAGCTCTCAAACCCTTCACAGCTGTAGACATTTAAAAAAAAAAAAAAGATTGAGATTAAAAGATTGAGATAAGTCTCCATGAAATTATGTGGAATTATCTTCAAGACTTATTACTAAAGAAAAAAATTTTTTACTGCATATACGTATATGAATATCTATACCTAATATGTGTAATATGTACATATATTTTCATGTGCACATATGAATATACACACACTATAAACCCATTCTTGAACCCCACATGCACAAATAAGTATGTAAATATTTAAAGAAAATTCTGGAAGAATTACAGATGATTACTTATCTACTAGAAGAGAAATGTGATTGGGCATTTGGGTTGGAGGTGGGTGGGGCAATGAATCAGGTATTGAGGAGTAAAGAGTTCAAGCAGGAATTCTTTGACTCAGGATACGTTCAGTCACTTTGCCAATGGGGAGGACCTCTGGGTTCAAGAAAATAAGATAAAGTAATTTCATCTGATCTTCTTGTCAACTGGACTTCCATGCAATAAACTAATAATATTTGCTAGGAGAAAGAGACCTTATTCACAGAACTCTCTTAGCAGGATGTCCCTGAGTAAAGGATTATTTATAATAAATATATCCAGCATCTATCGATTTATGAAGCATGGCTTCTAGGACAATGTCCCATAAATTATAGAACTCTCTTGGATTAAAAAAAAATGGAAATGTCATACCATTTAAATGCATCTGACTGTATCAAGAGACCTTACAAGACCTTGCTTGGAAGCCTCATATGACTCTGGGCCAAAGACAGTATGTCCAATCCAAAAAGAAGGACCCAAGGAGCTACACAGAAGTCCCAGAGCTTTCTGCTTCATCTGTGCTTCTGGATTGAGGATAACTTTAAAATTACTCGTAAAGCTTAGTACTGGGTGTGATGTCTGATTTGTGTGAGTCTACTTTGATAATTCAATACTACACTCATCATACTACTTCCCTGACCTTTTCTACACAACCCATAATTTTTTATTATTCTTGACAAAGTCATCAAAACCACAATAAACCCTTTTCAGTACATTTTATATATTTGCCTAATTAAAACTATATTTGCAATTTTTCCTTAGATTCTATGATACTGTTTCTTTATGGGTATTTTTCTACCTTCTAACAACTCTTCATTTAATGAGCATCTATTTTATCCTTGGTACTTAGCACGTGTTTCCTATTTTATGTTTACAACATCACACAGTATGTGTTATTATCTCCATTTTATCTGTTTTACAGAGGAGGGTAATGAGGCTCAGAGAATCCAGTAACATGCTCAAATTTACATAGACAGTGGGTTATAGAGACCAGATCAAACCCAGCCCTTTATGATTCCAAAGCCTGGGCACGCACTTCTTTCCTCTTCTCGCTGATTCTTAAGTGTTGTTTTCCTAAAATGTTTTCTCTTACACTTCTGTGCCTACTCCAGATTTGTATTCTTAAGCTATTCTGGATCAACAGCCACTTTGAAACCTTGATGAAAATGATGGACTTATTTCCCAGAAAAGGGCATATAGAAATAAATACAAACACATTTCATACTTTCTATCACTTTACAGTGAAATCTGGCCATGAAAAGAGGTGCCAGTTTATGTGTCTACTCTAGTGATATCATCAAATCAAGTAGCTTCAGCTAGCACCTGTTTTTGGTTGCCTCTTATAAAAACTCATTTAATGCCCTGATTCACCTCTAAGTGATCTAAGATTGCTACCTCTGTTTCAGCTGTGAATGGGGTCGATCGTTCCCTGAGGGCTCGCCGATCAAATCTGGCATAAAATAACCCCTTCCTAATGTTCTGCATCAAGAGTTCTAGCTCAGACCACTATACAATCTAGTTTGGCCAGAGTAAGTGCAGGTTAGCAATGTGGGATGTTACTACTGGCAGCAATGTCAGACACTGAAATAGGAGTTTACAGATTAATGTCCCTACCTCCTATCCTTTAGGTCCACATTTCTGGGAAACATTCTGTGTCTTCTCAGCAGTAGTGGTGGAATGGAGCTCCACTACCCACAATGACAACCTCAATGACACTCAGCCTGGCTTTTCCTTCTTATCTGTCTCCCTCTGCCTGCTCCCTCATTCCTGCTCTTAAGATCACCTCCCAAGGCAGGGCACAGTGGCTCACGCCTATAATCCTAGCACTTTGGGAGACCAAGGTGGGTGGATCACCTGAGGTCAGGAGTTCGAGACCAGCCTGGCCAACATGGCAAAAACCCGTCTGTACTAAAAGTACAAAAAAAGTTAAGCAGGTGTAGTGGCACATACCTGTCTGTCATCCCAGCTACTTGGGAGGCTGAGGAAGGAGAATCACTTGAACCTGGTAGGTGGAGGCTGCAGTAAGCTGAGATCGCACCACTGCACTCCAGCCTGCATGATGGGAGAGAGACTCCTTCTCAAAAAAAAAAAAAAAAAAAAAAAAAGATCACCTCCCAAACTCCCAAATAAACTAAATGTGAATTCTTGCTTTAGACTTTTCTTTCAGGCCAACCCTATCCAAGCTAAAACAACTCTCAGATTCACTTTTCTGCTAGTGACCTCTCTTTTGAGATCCCATCCAGCATGCCAAACTGCATGCATAATTTAACTTTCATGTCCTTTATTCTTAGCACATTCCATCCGTCTAATGTCTCTTGTCTTGATTAGTGACATCATTATAAGGCAGTTCTTCAAGATAAAAAAAAACTTTGGTGTCACTCTTGACACTTTCTCATTCTGTCTGATCATCAATTTATCTCTCAAATTTCTCATTTCAACCACCCTCCTCCTTTCCCCACTGTCTAGCCTTAGCCTTGAGTTCAAGACAATCACTTACCTCTCTACACTAACAGCCTCGTACCTGGTCTCACTTTCTCCCTTGTCTCTCCCTCATTTCCAATATCTTCCACCCCATTTGCCTAATGATCTCTCTAAAACACAAATCTGAAACTGCACTTCTGGCTTTAAATTATTGCAGAGAGAACAAAATATGAGTTACTTGGTATGGTATAAAAATTTTAAAAACCTTCATGATATAGCCACAGTTTTTCAGCCTCATCTTCTGCTTTGTCCTTACTGTAAAAGTTGTTTTTCAGCCACAATGAACATCCTCTGGTCTTAAAAAATAGTTTGTGCTCTTCACCACTTCACCTATTTGTTGTAGATTCTCTTCCTTCTGCCTGAACAATCCTATCTGGTGTCTGTCTGAAATCATTTTTCAAGAACTAAATCAAATAACATTTCCATCACAATTTTTGCTCCTCCCAGCCTTTGGTCTTCTGCAATCCCATATGATCTTCACATTTCTCTGCCTTCTTACAATGTATTTTAATATTTGTTCACTTCATTATTTCCCTGAGTCTACTGTGTGCTCCATAAATGCTACAATGTTGATTTATCTTGCCTTCCCACTGCTTAGAAGAAAGTGGCTGCTTAAAAACTGTGTGCCAAAATTCAATTGAAATATACTGAGAATGTCAAGAGAGAAGCAGACATTGAAGAAAGGCCCAGGGAAAGAATGATGAACTGAGGAGGCCTTATTTATAAACGGACAATTTGGCAGAAGTAAAGAGTGATGAATGAAAATGGAGCTCAAAATATACAAGGAAAGCCAGAAGTCATAAGAAAAAATGTCCACAGCCAGAATGCAAAGAGAGGGGTAATAGAGATGGTACAGACAAATGCTCAGGTTCAGAGATGTTGCCATAATTTAAAAACAAAACTTGTCCTATGAGTGATTACTGCTAAATTTCCAATGTATTGCTGCTATGTATACAAACTTCTATATTCTTAGGGTTAATTGAGCTTAATATGCCAAATTATTCTTTAAAAAATACTGTGCACATAAAGGTATTATTCATGCAATAATATCAAGTGATAGAAATGATATTTTCAATTTTGGAATGTTTCATAAACTGCAGTTTCTCTCTTAAGAAACTTGGTGCTCCAAGCTTGTGTGTCAGAAAGAATGTTGAGCATCAGTCTCTGAGTTTCTCATATTTTACCTGATTTAAAAGCCAGAGGTGGAACCCCAAGAGTAGTGGTATTAGGCTGCAAAAAGTCTCGGAAACTTTCACACATAAAAAACTCAACATGCTTTATCATATAAGTAACTTTAGAAGAAAAAGTTTTGATTTACAGTGTTAATTAATTCCCCTCACAAGACTGTAGTACTCAAATGAGATTTGAGATCTTTTTTAAATTTCAATATAGGAGATAGGTTGGAGAGATGCCAAACTTACTGTGATGTCCCTACATTCTGAATTCATATGAAAAAGGATTTTCCAGAGTCCTAATAAAAATAATATTTCCCCAAGAGTGCAGTGATCCTTTTCTCTTGTTCTGCAGTGATGTGATAATCAATTGTGTGTCACAATTGGTTGTTCCACAAATCTTTTGGCTTAAACACTGTCAATCATCTCTGTTAATGTTTTCTTAGTATATTATAATTGTATTTATATATTCTGTACCTGTCCATGTTTTCTGTTAATCTGGGCTATTTTTCCATGGGTTCCTCTTCTTAAAGGAGGCAACTATATTCCTCATGCCTATATTATCGTAGTGGTATTAGGCTGCAAAAAGTCTCGGAAACTTTCACACATAAAAAACTCAACATGCTTTATCATATAAGTAACTTTAGAAGAAAAAGTTTTGATTTACAGTGTTAATTAATTCCCCTC
>NW_016107405.1:3099602-3149417 GCF_001604975.1 Cebus imitator | reverse complement strand
TGTATATATATATATATATATATATATATATATATATATATATATATACATATATATATATACCAGTTTCTCCCATTGCCTTGTAAGAGTTCCTGGGCCATAAACTATCCCTGAGAATTGATTCCACACTCCCTCAGATATCACTTTTCATAAGCCAAGTCCCTTAAAAATACATTTCATATATTTCTCAGACTACATGTCAAATCAGTATCATTCAAACACAATACTTTTACTACTTTCTTAGAGCATGGTGTTGAGAGGAAAAAATTTAATATATCTGTGCGACATCTACATTAATGCAATGGCGTAATATTGAAACTGCTTTTATCTGCCACATTTCTCAAATGAAAGCGGCAGCTAAATTTTATGGTAGTTAAACTGTGAACCTTGCTCACAATCTTGCCTATGTGAATGTAGCCCTTTGGTATTATTAAGGCAGTAGTCTTTATTCTGCATCTTACACTTTAAAAGTTGCTATGGATATAAGAAGCCTATCATGTGGCCATGTCTATACTGTAAAATCTTTCCAAAGTGTGCAGCAAATTCTTGATAGAATTCACAGGCCTTTCAAGAAATTAGAGTAAAATTTCATCTGGCATTGCCACAGTGTGCTGCAGAGAAGTCTGTGATCTAGCAAGACTCCCAAAGACACTAGAAATGAATGTGTCACTAGTTCCTGCGTGAGTTTGAAACAATCTGCCTGTTGTTTGCCTCTCCTGCTGTCTCCCTTATAATAACTTTGTGTTTCACACACAAGGAAAGCATACCTTCCACTATTTGAACAAAAAAAAAAGGCGATAATTTGGTATTTTGAGGTAAATATAGCCTTTATTAATTATTAAGCTAATTCTTTCAGAGAGGTATACCATTAGCAGAAAAACAGGATACAGATAAGCAACTTCCCATGTGAATAAGTTTAAGTGGCTTGAAAAGGGATTATGTTTTAAATATCCTCATACTTTTATGTAAATTGAATATGCTAGAATCCTTGCTGTGATGCTGATAAACTCCTTGCATCACCCACAGTCAACAACATCTTTTCTTTAGCTGTTCTGATTAAATGAGTGACATTTACTATTGGTAAATCCCTGACAGAGTAACTTGAGCTCACATGTGCCTAGCCACAGTACCAGTAATGACATGATTCTGAGGAGATTTGAAACCCTACCTCAACAAATTTATTTCTGTTTTTTAACATACATTCAAAGCATTGTAATGTGATTCTTGACAGGGCTAAGGTAAATTCATCATGCTAAACTGAAATGTTTCTGGCAGATGTCTGCTCCATAACAATCAAATTGTGGTTACTGTAATATATGACAACCACAGTGTTACTTCTACTTGTAAAACTTACAAGTATAATACTTTATTAATGCAAACCTGGAATGTAATTATGCAATATATTATCCCGCAATATGTTTTTCATTTAGAAAAAACTTCTTGAAGACAGTCTGCCAACTTATAAATAATGGGAATTTTTTAATGAATACAGAAAGAATATAGCTTTTTCATCACAAAGATATTCTGGCATTTTGATGCTTTTCAAAATTGTATACTTGTTGAAATTTAAGAAAGCATAAAAATGAAATGTTTTCTCTTGTTAAATATTAACTGTGGTCCCCACGGAAATGGCCATTTGTCTGAGGTGGATGCTCTTCTTTGAAGAGGAAATGATTACAATGCTAGCACTGAGTATTGAAATATTTTAAAAATAGATTTTGTGAAAACCTCTGCCTAAATATCTGAATTATCTATGTATTTAGTACAATTCATTACATTTGGGACTAAGAGTCTAAAAGTATTTGCTTGAGACAAAATGTAACTGAAATGAATGGCAACCTTTTGTCTTCCCTACAAATGGAAGGCCTCAGCCCATTATTCCTTTTAGTCTACGACATTCACTCAACACAAAAACACTCATGGAATCAGAATATGAAATCTTTCAAGATTCTGGCAAATTTAAGATTTTATATTACGGTTTGAATTCACGCTGCCTTATCTCCCAGGCTTTCAGCAATTATTTCAAAATAAATATTTGAAGGAACATATAAAAGTTGTTCATTCCGGCCGGGCGCGATGGCTCAAGCCTGTAATCCCAGCACTTTGGGAGGCCGAGGCGGGTGGATCACGAGGTCAAGAGATCAAGACCATGCTGGTCAATATGGTGAAACCCCGTCTCTACTAAAAATACAAAAAATTAGCTGGGCATGGTGGCGCGTGCCTGTAATCCCAGCTACTCAGGAGGCTGAGGCAGGAGAATTGCCTGAACCCAGGAGACGGAGGTTGCGGTGAGCCGAGATCGCGCCATTGCACTCCAGCCTGGGTAACAAGAGCGAAACTCCGTCTCAAAAAAAAAAAAAAAAAAAAAAAAAAAAAAAAAAAAAAAAAAAAAGTTGTTCATTCCTATTTGATGATCCTGTTGCCAGATGCAAGTTGAACTCCTGCCTGGAAAGCTGCCTTGTGATTTCCTTTGAGTATCATCCTCTACTACTAGAGACAAAAATAATCCATGTGTCTACTCTTATTTTTCTTAGTAAGCACCTGTATTTTAAAAACCTTGAAATTTCACTTGTATTTCCAATGCAAATTTAAATATTTACATTTTAATGTAATTTAAAAAAAAAAAAACAAATTTTCATTCCATGACCCTGTTGAAATTTATTGTGAAAATAAAATTGTTAAGGCAGGTTTGGATCATTTCATTAGGACTAAGAAAACAAATGTGTGATGCACACAAATTATGAGAAATTAGGAAACCTCTTGGGGCCAGTAAACACCCTCCCAGACTAAAACAAAATTTGAAACATGCCCAACTGAGAATTTGAATCAGGTTGTGTAAGAGACAAAGGCTGGAAAAAATACAATTTTGGAAGATTTACTCACTAATTGCAGAGCTGCTGGAGACCAACCAGAGATTTGGATCATTTAGTACCTAAGACTTACGATGGGAACTGAACTTCTTCATTAAGCAAATTAAAAACCAATTCATTTAACTAGCCAATTAGTAACCAGTAACAGGCTAGCTAATCAGTAGATTTAGTTAAAAATGGTCAAACCAGTGTGTGCGTATAGGTTGGTGGAAATTTTTTCTCTCTTTCAACTATTGTGCTTGTAATTGTCATGCAGTATATGTCTTAGGACTACGTATTCCATTGTTCACATTATTTAGGTCACTCATACTATAATATGCATATATATGCACCCATTCATTCACTTAAAAACCAACAAATATATAATTAACATCTCTTATATGCCAGGCACTCTAGATATGCTTTGTCCATCTCTCTTTGCTCCTTGTGTTTCTCTCACTTCTGCCTGCCACACCCCCTGACTAATATGCAACATTGGCATGCTAGGGAACTGGAAGATTTTACTCTGGCATTTATCTTACCAGTTCACCCACCCGAGCACCGTTGCCATCCTATAAACCCTAATAAGTATTATGATGAAAGTTTCTGATGTTGGTGAAACTGCTTACAAATCACTTCCAAAACCATTGCCTTGCTTAAGGAAAATATAACGTTTGTGACCTGAAACATGAATGTACTTTATAACTTCTATAAACTTGATTTTTATTTAACATTCATATAACAGTTTTATTTAACATTCATATGGTCAGTTTGTATGCAAACACTGGGCACATTTAATATGTTTATTCACCTTGGATGGTTTTTCAGTATCTTTCAGAAAGGTATTTAATTCAATACCCTCTCAGCCATCTGTTCCTATAGCCAATGTGTTAGTTCAGGTCCTCACCATCTTTTGTGTTCATAAATGAATGGAAAACCTCTCCACTGCCTATCCAAGTTCATTCTTCATCTCCTCAAGTTTATTATCCATATTGCTTCCCCGATAAAAATGTGATCAAAATATAAATTTTATCTCACCATTCCCTTAATATAAATCTTCAGAAGGCTCATATTGCCTACAAGACAAAATTGGGAGCCTTCAGCAAGGCATTTAAGGTGCTGCCTCGTTGGACTCAGTTCTGCTTCTTCTTATTTCTAGCCAGATGGAGAGTACCAACCTGCTGCAAAATAACTGCAAATACACAATGCATATGAATTATGCATGGATGAATACTCTTTCTCCAAATCCAAGTTTGAATGCTTCCTCTTCTGAGAAAATTTCCTGATTCTCCTAGGGAAACTTAGTCACTCTCACTTCTCATCTCTCATTACAATTACACTTGTTTCTATTCCAACTATTTAATGCTGTCAAATTAAAGTGCATTTTCTCTCTGTAGTCCAGGCGTGGCTCACACCTGTAATCTTAGTAATTTGAAAGGCCGAGGTGGGCAGATCACTTGAGGTCAGGAGTTCAAGGCCAGCCTAGCCAACATGGTGAAATCCCATCTCTACTAAAAATACAAAAAATAGCCGGATTGGTGGCACATACCTGTAATCCCAGCTACTCAGGAGGCTGAGGCAGGAGAATCACTTGAACCCAAGAGGCAGAGGCGCAGTGAGCTGAGACTGCACCACTGCACTCCAGCCTGGGTGACAGAGTAAGACTCTGTTAAAAAAAAAAAAGAAAAAAAGAAAAAAGTAGTGAGTTTTCTCACTTAGGATTGAACTAGGTATTTAAGATTTTATAACAAACCTAACTTAGTTTAGAAGTGTTTGTTGCCGAAGGCATACTGATGCCATATTAACTTGTAACCACTGGGTACATTTATATAGAATCCCCAAATATGGCATTTCTGGGTTGATTTGTAAGCTAAGATTTCTGCTATGGGTATGCTTATGTTGATAATTATGCTGAGTCATTTTAGATTGTGAGGGATAAAGGAAAATTTCATCACCTTTAGGGATCCTAAACTCCTATAACTTAACCATAAGCTTTGTGTCACTCATGATAATGATACCCTCTTTATTTCTCTCCCCTATCCCTAGCTTGTTACATTGTCAAAATTTAACATGGAGGATATGTAGACATTGAACCAAAACCATTGAATAAGTTTCTGGAGTGTCTAGTGTAGTTCTTGCATTGTTATATTTGAGTAACTGTCAATGTTAAATAGACACAAACATCCTAGATGCCCCAGGATTTATAATGTTTTCATAAATCTTAGAAATACATGATAACAAGATTGAACTCCGACATGCGCATCTGCACACACACAAGCTCACTCTTTCTCACAACCTCATTATTCAGAGTACTGGCAGGAAACAGATGGCTCCCTCATAGGGTTTAATTGAAGGGAGTTTAATAAAAGGGACTGTTAGCAGAGAAACAATCAGTTGTAAGAAAACCAACAAGGGAGTTTGAAGTTCCAGGAACTAACAATGTTAGGAAACCTCTACTTCCCCAAGCTTGAAAGATACCAGGGGAGAACTGTAGCTATGAGAGAGGAGCCGCTGCACAGGAACACCTAATGTGGAGGAACAGAGCTACTGTCAAACCACTGTCTGGAAGGAACAGGGGAAAGGATGGGGCAGGAATTAATACCTTGACTTCTCTCCCATCTTTTGATTTCCCACCAGTGTCTACCATCAGCCAAAGCCAACTGGAAACCAGAAAACAAGAGACCCTGGCACAAAAATCAGGCAGAAAGAGAAAACTGATCTGAGGGGGTAAATGGAAAATGAGTGACACCTAATCTTATGAAGAACTTCTAACTCTTGATGCCTCATCCACCTAAAAAAAATAAAAAAGGATATCCTTGATAAGTAGGCACAGAACAGTAACACATTGCGAGTTCATTGACTTTTGGGTCAATGCACGTCATGAAAGATAAGTAGTACAGTAGCTATGAATTGTATTCGCCCTTAGGGCCCAAGCCAAGATACCTGCTCAAGGTAGGAAAGATGGGAGACACGGAACAAGACAGGCCAGACTTCAGATCCCCATGTTTCTATCCCACCTTCAAACAAAGCTGTCGTGATTTAACCTATTTATTATATTTGGTAATATGCAATACATAATAAATATATCCATCTATTGGAAAGATCCAGAAAAAGAAATTATGTTTCCTAGGTCTATCAGTAACTAACACTGTTACTTTAAAAAGTAAATGTAAACAATCTGTCCCAATTTTTTTTATCTGTAAAATGGAAGTAAAAATGCCTATCCTAGAAGAATCATAATTTTGTGAAGATCAAATGAGAAAAAGGATACGGTTTTCTTCTGAAAAGTTAAACAAGCTCTACACGTGTCAAACCTATCACTTTTGCTGTCTCCTAAAGCTGTCCCTGGGTGTAAGCCTGCCAATCACTACATCCTCTTTTTTGGGCTATCTTTCCTCTACACATGGAGTACTTCACTCAACTCCAACTTAAACATCACACACAAAGGAAAGATAAGCAGCAAGAAAATCCAAATGCATTGGTAATACCACTGCATGTTAAAAAGAAAGAACTAGCTTCACGTTGAACTTCGTTTTCGTGGTGCATAACTCCCCTTTCCATAGGTCCTATTAACTTCAAAGGGAGCTCCGTGCATGTAAATGATTATATTTATTGGATGCGCCAACTCTTTCTTATCCTCCGGGCACAATTAGAAATATCATAGAAAAATGAATGTCAGAGACTTGGATCCATATTTGATATTCTATGGGAAATTCCCCATAGTTACAGATGTTAAAAATCCTGCCCAATGGTCCAGTTATAAATTTATAGTATTTCCTTTTCTATATCCCTGGAATTATTTTCTCAGATTTCCTTTTTACATTAAAGGAAAAATGTTCCCTTTAGGTCCAGATAAACTAGTGATAAAAACTTGGCTTGTTGTACAGCTTGATTTAGTAATAAAATTTTAGACTGTGTAACTCTCTTTTAAGAAACTATTAGTACTTCCCTGAGATTATTCCATTAATACTTAGAGCAACTCTGTTCCTACTTCAAGTTCAGTCTGGGAACTGCTCTTCGAGTCAGTATCTAGGAACTAAATTCTTGGATGTTCAGTTCAATATCATATCCAGTAAACCACACTGTAATTTCAGTGTTCTTGTAAATTCAGGCCATTATCAATATTCTTGTTGGGTGGCTAATAAACTTAGCGTTCTCCAGTTTAAGTTGTCACAATCAATTAAAATTGTATGGAGCCCTGTGCTTTTCACACCAATTTGTTGTTTGTTCACTATAAATTTAGTAGTCTCATGGCTCACAGTCATGGCTCTAGTACTGACTCTGACAGCAAAATGCCCCCATTCAGTGCTATCAGTGAATATAAAGACCTTGAAAGTGTTATGGACATGACTCCTCGGCAATATTGCATATTGTATATTTCATATATAATCTAAGGGTAGACTAATCCTTTAATATTTTTTAAAGTGACAGTAAAGGAGAAAAATAGAAGAAACCTTTCAAATTAAATATTTAGAACTATTATAAAAGGGAAAATGTTACTATTAAATGATGAAAAACATTGCTGGAAATGTACCCATATCTGATGAACAGCCAAAAGATACAAAGACTTTTTAAAAAATAATGTTTTGATAAGCAATGTGACTTACAAAAGGTTCATTTTAACTAGACTTACAAATAAACCATATCATATTAATTTGGACCTGTTTTTAATTATTTGTAAAAAATAAGTAAACAAGGACAGTCTAATTTTTGTAAATGTTTATAGAGCAGAACAATCCAAAGTATATATAACAATCAAATTTCTAGTGAAAATGTGTGTAAGTAGGTTTATTTTGAAAGGAAAAGTCCTACTCCCAGTGTCATAACCAATTAAATTCTCCAGGTAATGACCCCATTTGCATAGTGAACGGAACCCACAAGTGGGAATTTTAATGGGTACACCACCTGAGTACAGTAATTGAGAGTGACACAACTTGAACTAGTTTTGTGCTTACCCCACTGAAAATTCTACTCATATTATTTTTAATGTCAAGCTACAAGTCAAATTTCAAGATGATGGATTTGTTCTTTTTTAAGCACCGAGTTTGAATAAAAGAAATGCTTTAATTCTGTTATGCATTGCATATCTTTGCTTTAACTAATCTGTACTTCTGATTCTCACCATTGCTTCATTTTCTTCAGTGATTGGAATTTAATTTTATTCATTAATTTGTGAATAATTAGATTTTAAAAATGTCCTCAGCGGCTAAATTACTTTTGGATTGTTATTTAATGTACATTTACCAGAATATGTATTATAGTTAAGCTGGCATAACAGTTTACTAAAATACAATTGTGTAAATATGCCCAATTATTCTTTTTGATGATCTACAACATCTAATATAATATGGATTCATGGGTATTTTACTCCTCCTTAACCTCAGCACAAATAAAACAGTTTCTGCAGAGCTGATCAGAGACAACTTGTCATCTAAAGGTGTTACTTTTAAAAGATATTCTCCTTATCTCTCAGGCACTATTCATCTCCTTGAAAGAATTGTGCATTCTGATTGAGGGATCATATGACGTCCACATAAAATTATAAAATAAAGGTGATTTCAAGACTCTAAGAGTCAAACACACATGATGAACTGTGCTTTCTGGGTTTTAAGGTGATATTTTAAAACTTCTTTTGTTTCACTCTAAGATTACTTGCGATCTAACTGTTTGTAGGTGTTTGACACCACTCTGCCACATCTGTAATTGGCATAGCATCCAGCAGACAGGCTCTGTACATCTTTACACTGCAACCTACCAAGTTAAGAAATGTATTGGTTCAATATAAAACAGCAGGCTGTTTTTAGACATAGTTACTAGTGCACAAGCTTTAATATGGCTTGGCTTCATCCTATAATGAGATCTTTTGGTTCCCTGCTCAACAGGCTTTTATTCTTTTGCAAAAGGCTATGAACTATGTCAAGTGGATCAGCTGCTTTTGTACACCCTCTTTCTTGGCTTTGGAGCATAATTCCTTTGCTTCTACCCCTTTATGCATCAGACAGAACTTAAGAACCTTTTCCATTTTTCAAGCTAAACTTAGAATTTGTTTGAATTTGCTTTTCACCATTTTCCTAATAATTACATTCTCAACTAATCCTCACACAAAGACCTGCCTGGAAGTGAACACCTAATTGCAGGGCTATACTTTGTCTTTAACACATATATCTTTACCCCATGTTAGTAATGTGTCAAAGGATGGTTATCTGAAATGATTTCTTCATGGTCACAACTACATTAATGCTTGTTTTTTCAGTGGACACTAAATGGGATGTGATGAGGGATTGAGAGCATACACAGACAGACACACAATGGAAGTAGAACTACTAACCACAGTTCAGTTAGAAGGCAGGAAACTACTTGACATCTGGCTGCTTAAGAGTTACAGTTGTGTCTCTAGCAGAAAATGTCATACTACTATGAAAGCTTGGTGAAGAATGGGGTGGTGCAGATTCTGTTTGCATAGAGACACTGCTTTCCATGTGGGGTTCAGCTGTGACTTTATTTCACTTCCCAATTGTTGATTGTCTTCGTTAAAATTTCATCATAAATATGATATCTTGAGTTGCAGTGCTTTAAAAGGAGCAGTCATTGTCCACTAAGAATTTTGCAATGTATGTAGAAGATTTAGTCCCCAATGATAGTTTTCGCAAAACCTACCCTCCATGTTAGGGCTGCATTACAGTAGTATCCCCTCTCCACTACTTCTTCCATTTTAAGCAAACTCTAAAAGTAATCTTAAATAAGGAAGTAAATACTGGCAGCTTCACTGTTGGAACTGTTTTCTCATGACAGGTGCCAAATTTCTTACTGGATTGAAACTTATTTAGGGTTATGTGACTTTCTTGAGGTTCCTAGTACCAGTCCAAGCACAAAGAAAACACTCATTGTATTTTATTATAGGGGCATATGGAAATGAAGGGTTGAAAGGATTCTGTCTTAATACCCAATGCTTGATTATAGAAACTATAAATAGCATGAAAGAAACCCAGTTAATATATTGACCATTGTTTAAAACAAAAATGATATGCTCTGCTGCATTAGTGTAAAAGAAAAAAATGGGTATTATAGTATTTGATGAAATTTTATCTCACCTGTCAGATTAGATGCAGCAATCCTAGGGGCCTACAAATCACAAGTAATTGGAAGGGGCATAAAGGTTTTGAATAATTTGAAAAATAATCTTATTAATAAATAGCCTTGTTCATTAGGCAGTTAGGTAAATCTAAGCATTTAACTAGCACTCAAGAAGGCAAGATATAGAGTCTCTGGGCTCGAGTCTTAATTTATGTTAGGCAGTGACGTTTGACGTTTATAGCATTAGAATCTAGGGCACTGGTAGAAAATGGAAAGTTATTACAAAAGGTTGTCTTGGTTACTCTTTGAACTGCTCAGATAACACTTGACTATCCAGGTGAGGAAAATGGATACAGCTGATACACTATAAAAATGCAAAAGTAATTTTCTAAATAAAAAGCCTTCTCCTAAATAAAGTCATACTGTATTGTTTTAGTTAGATGCTAATTGTGAAGCATTTACAAAAATTGTGCCCCTACATGCTCTAGATGGAGATTCTTCAGATGATTTACTTTCGTGTGAAATTCACTAAATCTAAGACTCAATTTCATAGATGTTCAAGTATTTTAATCTTGGTTTTTAATCTTGGCATATATTGCAAAATTACCTTAGTTTTTCTAAGTTGAAATATAGCTCCAAAGTAAATAAATGAAATTAATTTACTAAAATGTTAAAAAAAAAAAGTGTACTTTGCCATATTATAATTTATTTATTTTTTGAGATGGAGTCACCAGGCAGGAGTGCAGTGGTGCAATCTCAGCTCACAGCAACCTCCGCCTCCCAGGTTCAAGCAATTCCCCTGCCTCAGCCTCCCAAGTAGCTGGGACTACAGGTGTGTGCCACCACACTCAGCTAATTTTTTGTATTTTAGTAGATACGGGGTTTCACCATGTTGGCCTGGATGGTCTCAATCTCCTGACCTCGTCATCCGCCTGCCTGAGCCTCCCAAAGTGCTGAGATTACAGATTACAGGCATGAGCCACAGTACCCAACCATGAAATTTTAAAAGAATACTATGTTTTGAAATCACATGTCAACGATCGTTTACACCATAAGCTGATTGATATCTTTCATAGTTCGTTTATGAGCTTGAGTCATGTGATTTACATAACAAGTCGAGGAAATCTTCAGACATGCATGTAACAGGATAAAGAAATCCTTACGTTTTAATTAATGGTTGAATTCTTTCAAATGTAAGTTAATATGTCAATCACATATAAATATATGCTAAAGCAAAATGAAGTTATTTTTAAAATTTTTCAAAATAGTGTATTCAGGATAATACAAGTCCAGTTTTAAAATATTTTTAAAAGCCTTTCCACATTTAAAAGGATACCAACTATAACCATAAATTCTAGCATTTAGTCACTATCCATATAGTTCAACAAAACATTTTACATACAGAAATCCTAAAATATATTGAAACTATTTTCACATTTGCCTACTTTTCCTTTTTCTGTTTTCCGTTTAATTATACAAGATGCTTTATGGAATGACTAACTGGAGTAGACAAAAGGAAAAGTACTATGAACATAAATACAAAAATAAAATTCTGGTATCCATTAACATTCTCTGTTACGGAGAAACATTATTCCAAATGTGCTAATATTTTCATCACAAATTGTGACAGTATATGTTTAAATATTAGACAAGTCACTTGGCTGAAACACTTTGCATATAAAAACTCAAATATTCTAACAATTCCAGGTCATTAGAAGGTTTTATGTGTCCATAAACATGATATTCTCACATCCTAATATATGTGTATAAGTTAATTTGGGGTATATGTAAATATTCAGATTCTGGTTACTGTAAAATAGCTCAAAGATTTCCTTATATTTTATGTAACAAATGAAAGAAGTTCTTTAGAGGAGAAAAATGAAGAGAGCTGTTTACTAGAATTCTATTTAGACCCAAAAATTTAAAGGTTTTTTTAATGTGTGTATGTATGTGTAAATAGCAATAAAAGAAACATTCAAAAGTTTGCTTTTTCTTTTTTAAGCCCTTTAAGTAATGATATAACTAAAAACTAGGTTTCATCTCAAAGGAAAAACCACAGGTGATATTCTCATTCTTCAGCTTAAAAACTTCTCGTAAAAGGGTGGGTTTGCTGAAGGCTTCCTAAAAATATGCTTTTGTTGTTACTACTAATTTGATATTCAGCCAGAAAAATTAAAAATAATTATTAATCCCAAAGCATACTTTCAAAATTTCTACAAAGACGTGTATTAAAGCAAACCAAACTACAATTTTAGAGAGATCAAACTGAGTAGGAGAGTGCATAGTATGAACATTTACTCTCCCTTTCATCTAAGCCACACAGTCTCCACGTCTCAATAACTGTATAATTAGTCTTGTAATTGACTTATTTCTTTACACTTAAGGATTATTATAACCTGCCATATTAGTTTAATTTACATAAAATTATGACACAGAAATTTGGTCATAGTAGTGGATGTCTAGATTTCTTCTGCATTGAAAAGAATGGTTTCGCATTTATCTGTGTTTACAAAAAATAGCACTGCTTAAGAAACAAACCAGAGCAAACAACCAAAATGCTCTCATCCCAAAAGACCTAAAGCTCTCAAAATAAGAAAGCCTCTGAATAACTCAGAACACTAGGATTTTAATATTAAAAATTTCCTAATTTAAATGTAATGTGTCAGAGTAATCAACTTCTTTATTAGATAGAGCTATTTTACTAAGACGTTATGTTTTCATCAAAAAAGTATGATAATATTTAAGTTATGCATAAGAAAATGCATGTTTTTAGTTAATTTAAACTTGATAGCTTTTTTAAAAAACTATATTCCTGCAAATAACAAAAAGGTATGCGGAAGGCATTGTTCTTTTAACTGGTTAAGGGCACACACAGTTTAGGGTGTCCACCTAAAACTTTGTCAAAAATCTAAATAATTCATTTAAATAACAGATGAATCACTCATCCTAAGAGAGTCCTCAAATACACATCCTCCCTGAAGCCTTTCTGAATATTCTAGTAGCAATTTTCTGTGTATTCCGACAGCCTTTTGAGTTTATTTCTCTTACAATCCCCACTTCAGTATGCCTTGTAGTATGGTTCAGTCTTTACAGATCTCCTTAGTCTGCTAAATCTCATGTTCCTGTGGACAGAAGTGAAACTGTATCTGTCCCCACAACCTGAAGCAGAGAGTCTACACAGTAGGCATTCAGCGTCTGTTGAACAAGTGGAGAAGGTAAGGCAGAGAGATTAACACTGTTTCCCAACTATTATGTGGGTTTGTTTCCTAAAGTTTCTTTTAAAATAAAGCCTGCTTACTTTTAATTATGGATACACATCAAAATAAACTGCCTGCTTTAAATACCCACAGAAAAATAATATATTTGGAGCAAAGGGCTCCTGAGAATAGTTAGAAGAAATAGAAATATCAGTAAAAAGGAGAAGACATTGAACATTTGGGGAGAGGGGTGTTAAAATGTCCCTAACTTATTGTAACATATGAAGAAGTTTATAAAACTAAAGTAGTTAAAATTTCACATATTAAACCATGTAGATTTGGTTAAAGTAAAAAGGCTTTCAGAGATTACTTACAATAATGAGTTAACAGTGCAAATACCACATTGTTTCATGAGAATCTTACCATGTGCTTTTCTTCCCCCCAAAAAGTAAAATTTTTAAACACTCTCCAGTTTTAACACAAACAAAAGATAAATATTTATGAAGGAAAACAAATTCCACAGCATTCCATACAGATTTCCAAGCAGTCTGATGATTCACAACAGGCATCCATGATGCCACAGTCCATATCACAAGGGCAGTTACAGTCATCCCCCATTTCGTCCCCACAGCAACAGCAGCAGGCTTCTGAGGTGCAGATGCCACATGACGCTTGTCCCAGGACAATATTGCAGAGGGTCAGGAATTCGCAGAACAAGCATGCCAGGATACAGTGGACACAACAATCTTGATTTTCAGTGGTGAGGAGGCCACATAGTGAGAAAGAGGAGGAACACAAAATACATGTTATCAACAGGCTCAATAAGAATTGAGCAAAATAGTTAAGTAATCCACAGCCCAAATGAAGTTTGCTTTGTGAGTTAGAAACTCATAAAGGAGCTTAAGTGAAACTCTAGATGAGTGATCTTTAGAAGTAGATAATTCATTTGAAAAAAAAAAAAGGAATATGTGTACACATGTGTGTGCACATGTGTTAGATTATTACTCTCACAAACTGTGCAATGGCCCTTGGTCCTAGACACCACTTCTCTATGCTTCTTACCCATCTTTCTATATCTTATTGTTATTTACAACATTGTGCTAAAACAATAGCATTATAGTTATTAAAGTATTTCAGAAATAGAAATTTCCTTCAATTGCTTCACCTATGCTCTAAAATTGGAAAAGAACAAATTTAAATGTGAAATATTTGATATATTATTAAAAAATTAATTCAATAGTTAAACCAGAATCCATTAAGACTTTACTTTCCAATACAACTGACTCAATTTCATGGTTTTAGATTTTTTATTTCACAAAAAATGAAATAAGAACAGTGAGACTCTCTGATTGGGTCTAACTATTGTTTCTAGAATGGTTCTCCTACCTACTTCTAACAAAGGAATTTGTCCTTAGCAAATGCGAATAATGACACAGTAACATCACTTTTCCACTTCCTTTGGTGGCCATGAACTTTAACATCCCTGTTATCTCCTGAGACATCTCTAACAGTGCCTCTCTAAACAACAATGTTCACTAAACTTCATAAACTGATAAAAACGTTGAGAAATTAAACAGATTACAATTTAATAAATTTAGATTCTAATGTTCTAACGTCCATTCCTTTAGAATTCACATTAGAATTCTAACGTGAGGAGTTAGAATTACTCCTCTTGTGGCAAGAGGAGTAATGGAAAGAAATTTCTATTTCTAGACAACTTTAACACATGTAATAATATTATTTAAAACCAATGTTACAAGACATTTGTCTGATATTGGAAATTGTTGTGAATTTTCACCAGGATGAATTCTGGGTTCTTTTGTGTGAGTTTCCGGTTTTTGTTTTGTTTTTGTATTTTGTTTAATGCAAGTTTTAATAAGAAGATTCCACCTCCTACAATAGCGATAAGACACAACAATCCCCATCCTCTTCCCATTGTCACATGTCCTTTGGGCTTCTATATTTGGTATTAAAATTAAGCATCTTCGATGGAGTGTCAGCAAACTGGGAAAACCAAAGATGAAGGAAAGAAAAGCAGGTTGTTGCTTGGCAGCCATGCTATTATAAAAAAGCATGCTCTTCTCTATAGAATGCCATATAACTGCATGCAGATATGAATTGACAGAATTCCTCTACTACAAATTCCTTGGCTACAAATGCTTCAGGTAAGGAAAAAAACAAAACAAAAAACCTACCAGCGTACCTAAGGCAGTCTCTTAACTCTACAGGCTTATCCCTAACCATCCCATCATAAACTCCCTAACTCCTTCAACACCCTTCTGTTTCTCTGCAGTCTCTAACTGTACAGAATGCAGAGGATGAAAGGAGAAAATGCAGAAACACAAAGACATACACTCCACCTGCCAGATCGTGAAAAGGAGGAAGAATCAGAGAAAAACACAAAAGAAAAACTTCAGAGTTGTGTTTGTAGAATTAAAGGCTAAAAGGATACACTGATCTTTCCTTTCTTTTTAGTGTCACCCCACTCTTACATACGATGGTTCATGCAAAACAAAAACAAAAACAGAGTTGTGAGAGTTTTCAGGTCTCTCCATCTTCCCCTCATGTTGGTATCTGATAGTAACCAATCATTTCTGGGGAACTCTAAAATCAACCTACATGAATAAAGGCCCATGGCCTTACAATGTTCTGGATTTCTAGATAGTATCTGTGGTTTTCCTCTATCAACACTGTTTCTATGCTTTCATCTGTCTTATATGACTCTGTTCAGTTAAGCTTTTTCAGAATAACATTATCATCATGATTTGTAAAATATTTGAGATGTTATAAACAGCTAGCTTCATTATTACTGAGAAGATAGGATTTAACAGTTTAAAAATTTTCCTGATTCAAAACAAGGAATTCAGCCATGCCAATGACAGAAAGGGGGAAGAAACTAATAAGCAATTAGGAGAGAGAGATTGGATGTGATTGGTGTGAGACCAAAGCCCTGAGGATGAAGAGAGATGGGAGTGACATTCCAAACAAAATCACTTGTTGCCTTTCATAGGATATATTCATTTGAGAATTAATATTTCTTCTAGATTGTAGACCACAATGACACATGTCATGAAGAATTTAAAAGACTTAAGCCAAAAAATGAATCTCTCCTAACTCTTACTTTAGTAAACAAGATTTATAAATTAATTTGCCTGTTAAAATGTCATTTTATTTTTAGTAGACAAAATCGTTTTTTATGTTCTTATCCCTAAATAGATCAAATACTCCTTTTCTAACTTATCTTCTTCAACAAAACCTGGTTTCTATAACTAATTGATATAAGTGGTTGCTTTACTAGAACAGGAGCTCTAGCATTAATGCAGGAAAATTATTTATTTGCTGTTTTCAAAACTGAGAAACATATTACCTTAAAAGTAGAGATGTTTTCATCATTTTTTCGTTTTTTGAAAAAAAATTTACACACTTACTTTGAACTAAACACTCTTTTAAGGTCTTTATAAATATTGATTAATTTAATTCTAATAATACTCCTAAGAAGTCATGCGGGTATTATGCCTCTTTTACCAGGGCAGAGACTGATTCACAGAAAATTTATGAAAATTTTCGAAGGTCATAGAGGGAGTAAGTAGCAGAACAAGAACCAGGACCTAGGCAGTTAACCTCCTGAGACCTTGCTCTCAGCCTGCAAGCTATGCTGGTGCTACAGGAGTGGGTCACTTCTAACACTGGGTTGATGTTCCTTGGAGGAAGAAGAGTTACAAATCCAAAACTCTCTGCTGATTTGTTTTGTTCATCTATCTGTTTTTAGCCTTGGTTCATGATCCTTTTCTTTTTTAAAAACTACTCTAAATTTTAGTTTTAATAAAAAGTTGACAGTTAATGTTACTCTTCAATATGTAAAAACAAATCATCACTAAGTTGAAGAATTAATAAACTGCCAGTTGCATTGTTAAAATAGACATAAGAGAGAAGGCAGTGTGGAGAGAGATTATGTTTCAATCAAAAGATACCAATCTATAAATCTAAAACATAAAAATTAAGGTCTGTAGTTACATGATCAAGAGTTCCATATGTAGCTCTTAATGTAAATATTAAAACTTACAAAATGAAGACATTGTTTTAAAACATAAGTCCTTTATAATTTACTAGAAAAGTACTTTGGGTTACTCTGAAAAACCAAATCTATTAACAGGCATCTAAAGAAGCCACAAACCAAAATGCATTTACAAGATCATAGAGATATTAAGCAAGATGTATATACAGAAGTGTCTACCAGAAACACGTTCATATTCTGAATTTTTCAAGTAGAGAAATATCTAGAAATGACAACAAAAAATCAACCAAAATGACAACAAAAAAATCAACCAAAAAAGGTTCCTTAACTTCTACCAAATCTTTAAATACTCTGATTGTTATTCCTGGCCAAAAACGATTTTTTTTTTTTTTTTTTGGTGGGACCTCTTTATAAAACCCTTCTATTTGTAACCTTATATTTTTAAGTCATAGTTTGACTGTGGTTCAGGTTAATGAAAAGGTTAAAGTAAATTAGGAAGAAACAGTTGTTAGAGTTTGCATCTCTGCCACTGCTAACAGGTATCAAGAATCATAAAAGGCACAATAATGGTGGTTTTATTTGAGGCAAAGAGAAGATGATAAGAATTATCAACTTAAGACGCCTTGAATAGAGAAAGATTTTTTTTTTTTTTTTTTTTTACAAAAATGGGTCCTCTGCATCCGTGTGGCTTGTAGTCAGGATTCATCTTTTCCCCCTGTTCTTGAGAGTTCCATTTTTATTGTTTTATTCCGTCATTATTTACAGTTTTTGCCAAAAGTGTTTAACCTCTGAGAAGCCCATGGGGTTCTGGGAAAGACTGCCGTGCAAAACTGGGCCAAGCAAGAATTGCACAATTTAGTGTACTTAGAGGAGAACTCAGCACAAGACTGACAGCTACTGTAAATTTAGGAAAACAAAGTAACATTAAAGAAGCCAAGTAGCTAAGAGTAGAGCATAAAAGGAAATCTTTACCATGTTTGATTTCAAAGCAAAACAAAACCACACAAGCTGTTATGAATTACTGAAGACACAACCCTAAACAAAATTTTTGAGTCCTTCAAAAGGTCATCAGTGTTACGCCCAGGCAGCTGGCCTATTATCTGGAGAACTTCTAGCTCCTCAACACCATTTAGGTAACAACTGGAATCTACTTAAATAGCATCTTAGAAATCTGGTGAAAATGTCTGTGACTGATCCCAAGAATTCTGTGCTGCTTAAAATGAGACTGAAAATCGGCTTTTGTAAAAACAAGTCAGTTTATAATGAAATTATCCCAATTGATACTGATACCTGATCAGTATGTGGCCAAATTACACCAGGGAATACGAGGAATGCAGTTTATTAAAGTGGAAGGAAACCTGATTGAGTCATCAGAAAACTATTTATACAGTAAACTCAGCTCTCCTCTAAACGAGCCTCTTCTATCTCTTTCATTTCCTCTTCTTAAGATGTGGTATGACAGGTGCTCTGAATTTCTTGGAACAGAGATACCAAACAGCGAAAGTGGAGTACAGGAAAGGACAGACAGCAGAGAATTCTGAGAATAACCCACAATCCATTTCTAAGAGAATGCAATTTGAATGGGTCTTATCTCTAATAAAGTTTCCTATGAAATAAGAGGCTTGAAAATACTTTCTTAATCAGGTCCACATCATGAAAACTACATGCTGAGAAACAAAGGTTTATTAGCATTTAACAGGCCAGTAATATGCCAAACAAAGACCGGGGATTAGGACATGAGCAATCAGAGTTACGTTTATTGCTTTCAGGACAAGCCTGACTCTATAGCTTTACCATCAAAGCCACAGAGCACCCCCAGTTGCTCCCCATTCTTTAGCTGCAATGACTATCATCTGCCCAGTGGTGGTATAACAAAGACTCTATGCAGAAGTCTAAGTGAAGGCATTCCTCTTCCTAGATACTGCTTTACTGCGACTGTTCTTTCTCAATACAAAAAGCAAAAAGCAAGCTAGAAGTGGGCTGTGGTTATCCTGAATCACAGCTGAGATAGCTAAGTGAGCATCTAGCCTCTGTGAAAACCCAGCTGTGAGGGACGAGACAGACATCTCCGGGGAGTTCTGCTCCTCGAGTGTGTGTGGGGGCTGGAAATGTTTACTAATACCACACGGTAGCTCAGCTCCAAGTAGCTCATGTCTCCAAGACAGAGGACACACAGCGCTTCTGGCCAACAGCCCTAGTCTGACCTGCTGCCTGAATAAATTGGCCTAAAGTGAGCCTCCTACACAGAATGCTCTGGCCCAAGACTCTCCCGAGAGGCCATGCATCTTTGCCAGAATCCAATCAGCATTTTCCTAGTGGGGAACAAAGTGAGATGGGTCAGGAGGTAAAAAGAAAGTTAGAGAAAAGCTACATTTTCCACTGCAGGACAAAGAAAACTGTATTTTAGGAAATTGAACAATAATCTTTACTATTATCTTTCCTCTCAACAAAGTCAAAAGAACCTAGGAAAAAACAGCACTGTCCTCCAACACCCCACAAGGTGACTCCGCAATCAGCTTCCTACCACATGGGCAAATCCTAGAATCCATCTCCATCCTATGGGAGGTGCTTTCGTATTTTAGACGACAGCAAGTGGATAGCACAGATTTTTTTCTTCTCTTATTTGTTTACCCCATTGCCTGATCTGTAGTTGATTCATCAATATTTGAAACTCTCAGAGAGATCGAATCCAGTAATTGTTGACCATGACTTAACTCTAGCATTGGTTGAGCAGTCCTTTCTAAAGGCATGGATTTTACAAAGTCTAGTAAATTAAGCTGAGGTGAGGTAGTTCACGCCTATAATCCCGAGGCAAGTGAATCCCTTGAGCCCAGGAGTTTGAGACTAGCCTGGGCAGCGTGACAAAACTCTGTCTCTACCAAATACACAAAAAACAAAAATTAGCTCAGTGTGATGGCAAATACCTATAGTCCCAGGTACTTGGGGGAGGAGGTAGGGGCTGAAGCTGGGTGTGTGTGGGGGGGTGAGAGTGCTAAGGTAGGAAGATCACCTGAGCCCCAGGAGGTCAAGGCTGCAGTGGGCCATAATCACTGCACTCCAGCCTGGGTGACAGAGAGAGACCCTGACTCAAAAGCAAAATAAAGTCCAGGAAATACACACACACACACACACACACACACACACTAGATAGATCTCAGAAAATATTTTGATTCTTAAAAGCTTAACACAGAACTCTGAAGAGGGATAAAAGTTTAGTTATTGGAAGTTCTTATTTAAAATTTTTTACCTAGAAGGTCAGTTTTTGGGCAGAAGGAGGGAGAGAAAGGCTAGAAAATATCAGTGATGCAAATAATATTTACATTCACTTACTGAATCTCTACATTTTAAGATCACAAGCTTAATAGCTGGTAACAACATTACTGTCCTCATAGGGTTATGATGAAGATTAAAAGAGATAATGCACATTAAGTGCTCAATAAAGGATTTAACATGTAAGTGCTTACCAAATATTATTACTGTGACAACAGTGACGATAATAGCAAAATACTTATTCTAGCAAAACCACACCTCTCCACCTACCTATGTTCCATTTACTCTGATTATCACACCGACATAAGGCGATTCTATTTTAACCTAAGGAGGTTTGTAAAAGGCTCTGACCACAGCTCAAACACTTGAAAGAGCGAACCAAGAAGACAACTCTAAGAAACAGAATTTGCAGAGGAGTAAAGCATAAATCTGCCCGGCGAGAATTAACCTTGTATTTGGCTACAGCAGAAAATTTAAAAATAATAACCTATCTTTCCATATTTCAATTATTATCTATTCATTTTTTCCAGAAGCTAGAAAGCAAAAACAGTAAAAGTATACTTTACTTGAACCTATTCATTGCTACTTTAAGCTGAGCAGTTGAAATATTTCTAATATAACAAGCTTAAATAACAACAAAGTTGAATGTAATTTTTGGATAATGAAATCTACTTTAGATCTTAAACACATTTTCCTAGAAAGGATCAATGTCCAACAGCTCACTCAAGTTGGTAATAATACCATTTATAGCTAGGATAAAAATACAAGCAAGTAAATCCTCTAATTTTAATGAAAATGCACATTGGAATAAAAATAATCTAAAAAAACTCTTCCAAATACTTAATATATTTCCCATTTTTATTTTCCCAACTGTGTTTATTTCACAATTCACATTTCAGCTTCACTTCTTTTTATTTGTCCTTGGCTTATACATTGTGCAAGTTATAAATAAAAATAAACCAGTTTTGTCTTGTTTACAAAACTTAAACCATAATGTGCCCCTTGGGTGATTCTGTAAAAGATGCTGCTGATGATGATGGTGAGCATGATGAGTAAAATAACACCCTGGTCACATTCAGTGTTTTTCGTCACGGATATTAGCCTGTTACAGAGATGCACAGGGTTGGCCAGGTCACCTAGGACATAAGGTCTTTATAGCAGTATGGGAGGAAACAAACACACTAAAAAGAAGGCTGACTGATGCTGACAATATTCACAGGACTGGGATCATACACAACAATTCTCCAGGCACTTGACCAGCGAGGGCTCAGCAAGAATCCAAAGGGCACTTTTGCAATCCAAAGGGCTGAGAGGTCCCCAGCAGTGACTGTTCCAGCAGGACCCCTGGAGGCAGGGGCAACATCCCCAGCGGGAGGTGCAGACCTCACACAGGCAGGAGGAGCCTCGCCTGAGAAGGCCCAGGATGCACTCCCCATCCCTGACAGAAGAGACAGGCCCCAACCAAAGAGGCACAGCGGTCTAACAGACAGGCCATGCAAGATGAAGCGAAGCAAGCAGAGTGAAATGTTACAGAGAAATGAGACACCAAAGCACATTTCAAAGCAGTGCACAGGAGGTAAATCCTATTATTTATGGAATTAATTTGCGAACCAATGATGGCATTGTTACTCTTTCCACATCCCTCCTTCTCCACCCATGTTATCTATTAATAACATTTGATTTTTTTAAGGCACTATTGCAAGCCTCAGGTGAAGAGGACAGTATGACATTGAAATTATAAGGCATAAATACCTCTGCCTTAATTTAGTGTACAAACAATTCCGGAGCCAAAAACAATCTATGAACATGTTATTTACAAGTATTCTCTAAAATTGCCAAAAACAGATAAACCTAGTTTTCTCATGCAATAAAAATGTTGTGGTCTAGTGTATTATTACTTATTACTGGGGAAAATAAGATAAAATTAAAATCCTCTTTCTGAGGTGCTTCCCCATTCCCTGAGTGTCATCGGAGCCACCCTCCAACTGAGTTATTCCTGTCACAGCTCATTACCTACTAGTACCATTTGGGCAAGCTAATGCCAGAACTACAAGAAGAAAGAGCTATAAGTGTCTGTGGTTGTTACTGCTGTTTGTTTAGTTTAAATGAGACTATTAGCAACACAGACACAACATAGTAGCACAAAAACAAAGGTGTTTCAATTAATGATCACCCTTCCAACTTCAGAAGTGGCAAAGAAAGCCAAGTATTAGTGTATTTATGAGGCTTGTGATGCTGGAGAATTAAAACTAGCTTTCTGGTCTTGGCTCTGCCACTACTCGGCTGAGTGAGTATCTCGAACAGGTCATTCCACTTGTCGATACACATACAGGTAAATGGAAAATGCTAAGTTTGTTTCAAGCTCTGAAGTTCGAAGAAGATATAATCCATTTTCTATAACCAATAGATAGTTAAATCTAGCACATGGCCTTGAACAGGGCCATTACTAGGTTTAATGCAATGTTCAAAACAGAATGGAAAGTTAATTAATGCTGAATACAAGTTGATTCAAGTTGGCTAAGCTCTGAGAGCAAATATCCATACTGTGCAGAAATCACGACAAGGCCTTGCCTGCCTTGTCGTAGATACTGAATGTGGGCCTAGAAAGTAGGCGTCATAAAAATAATGGCCAATGATCAAAGTGTAACCTGTATACTCTGGTCCATGAAGGACATCAGAGGCACATGGAATTAGCCACAGAAGATTCTGAAAGCAGTGAGTTTATAGGAAGTGGAAGAAAATGGAATAAAAACAGTCGTCATTCCTAACCAGCATAGGAGCCCAGAGACAATGCCTTCATGGTTAAATGTTCACTCAACAAATCTTCATTGAGCATTTGACTACATGTCAGATTCTGCCCAAAGTTCACAGACCAATGTCAAGGAGAATAAAGTGGAGGTAAATAAAAATATAGTGACAATACAGTGTGGTAACTGTTGTGATCTGGACAAACACATAGTGCTGGTAGAGTAAGTGATGAGTTACACTTGTTTCGTTTTTGTTCTTTTTGTCTTTCTCTTTGTGGAGAACAGCTTCTCACTATATTGCCCAGGCAGGTCTTCAACTCCTTGGGTTCAGGCTATGCTTTCGCCTCTGCCTCCCTAAGTGCTGGATTACAGGCATGAGCTACTAGGATTATAGGCGTGAGCCATCGTGCCTGACTGGAGTAAGTTATGAGCAAGGAGCGCTTACACAGTTAAGTGCCTCACAAGCATTCCCTCTGCATCACAGACAATCTCATAAAGTGAACATTTGTCTCATTTTATAGATGAGGAACCTGATTTTCAAAATCTTTATATAGAGGCTTGAGGTACAAAGCTACTAAGGGGAGCTCTGGGATTCAAATTTAGATCTATGTGATTCCAAGGGCTATTCTCATCATCAAGAGATAATGTCTCCATATTTTATTGTATTTTTAAAAATTTTTATTTAGCAACATTTTATATAGTGCTTACTATATTCCAGACACTGCTGCAAGTAGTTTATAAATATTTACTCACTAAACTCTTAGAATAATTGTGTAAGATAAATGCTATTATTAACCCCATTTTACGGATGAAAAACTGGAAGCACAAATGGATGGAATATCCAATATCCAATTCGGATTTGTAAGATGGAGCTCTGAAAGAGGAGAAGAGAGCATAGGGTAGAGGAGGAAGTAAGGGGGATTCCTGAGCTATGTCTTAAAAAAGAAGCATATGTTAGGTGATATAAAAGAAAAGATTGTTCCAGCCAGTAGGGAAGTTATGCAAAGACACAGGGGCAAGAAGACAGTTTTAGAGATGACAGTGGCTCCATATTTTTGTTGGACCTAAAGAAACCAGGTAAAACATCTTCAATTTTCCACGTCAGAAATGAGGGAGCAGGAATGGCATGCAGTGATAATATAGTGTCAGTGGGGTCACGCAGGATGTCTTTGAGGAAATAGCAAGAAAGTAGGATTAGCATGAGTTGCTAAGACCTTGGAAGAAGCAGTGATAAGAAGAGTCAAGCACGACTCCCTGGTTTCTGAGGCCATTTGCTAAGGAAGAAATTCAGGAGGAAAAACAGTTTGATTTGAAATATGTTGAGTGTGAGACTAGTTAAGTCTGGGGATACTCAAATGGAGATGTTCAAGAGTTAGCTGCAGACCATGATCCGGAGCTTGGAAAGTAGACATGGGCTAGCGGGTGAAAGGTGGCTGAAATTGTCGTGGTGAATGGGCTTATTCAGCTGCCCAGGGAGGATGTACTCAGTGACAAGATATTCAAGGTAACAAAAACATTTAAGAAAGGGAGAAGCTGGCAGGAGAGACAGAGAAGTAAACATGGAATTAGAAACTCTAGGAAAGGGAGGTGCCGTGGAAGTGCGAGATAACATTTCAAGGAGCTGTGTCAGGTACTGTGGCCAGAGAAATTTTAGTGATGTGTTAGGTCTAGACACAAACAGCGGTGACGTGAGGAGTGACTGAAAAGTGAAGGAACAGAGACCACACATGCAGCTAGCTTTCCAAGACATCTATTTCTAAAGAGGAGGAGAAAACTAAGGATGCAGAGTCTGTTGAGAGATACACTCACACATACACACACTCACCACACATACATTTTTAGATAGGAAAGACTTACGTACGTTAACTATTCTCCAGAAGAAAGTTCAAACAGAATGCAGAAAGGGCTACTCAGTGGAGTGAGTGTATGCAGATGGGCGTGATGGGATGTGTGCTGCAACAGGAACAGCCGTCTCTCCCCCTTTGAGTGGAAGGTAAAAACGGGCTCAGAATTAGGTAAGTTTATAGGTAGGGCCCAGGGTGGAGATCCTGAGGAAAAGCCGGATGGCCTCCTCTCCCCCTGGAGAGTGAGGGAAAGTTGCTGAGAGCTTCTTTAAAGAGAATGGCACCAAAATGGGATGGTCATTGTGGAAAACGGGAGAGGGCAGGTCTGCTTGTCTTTGTAGTTCACCGCTATGTTCCCGAACTGTACCCAGAAGAGTGTGGCACTTATCTGCTACAGAGTCAGTGCTTGAGAATGATTTGTTGCAGGAATTTGGGACACGCTGAAGTACTGTGGAGGGATTCTGAGGCTCCGGTTGAGACCTGAGACCACACATGTGTAGTGATAGTGATATTTATGGTCATCACGGTTTCTTCAGGAGTGTTTAGCTCCCTAGTATAGACAGGAGTTGAAAAGACAGATAATCCAGATTTTTGGTTCTGAAAGGTAGGTATACCAGAATGACAGGGTCACAAGTAAGTTAGACATTTCACCAGGAAATACAACTCTGGATAGCAGGAAAAAAATAGCATATGAGACCTTTTTTTTTTTGAGACAGTCTCGCTCTGTTGTCCAGGCTGGAGTGCAGTGGTACAATCTTGGCTCACTGCACACTCCACCTTCTGGACTCAAGCAATTCTTCTGCCTCAACCTCCCAAGCAGCTGCAATTACAGGCATGTGCCACCACAACTGGCTAATTTTTGTAATTTTAGTAGAGACGGGGTTTTGTCATGTTGGCCAGGCTGGTCTCAAACTCCTGACCTCAGGTGATCCACCTGCCTCAGCCTCCTAAAGTGCTGGAATTATAGGTGTGAGTTAATGTGCCCAGCCGGGAGGCCAGTTTTAAGCATATCTATCCACATACATATATGTTTTTTCATGGTTAGAGTTCAAGAGCCAGTAGATTCATACTTATTTCTGACTAAGAGTATGATTTTTAAAAGCAATAGGAACAAAAAATCAAGGGCACTTGATCAAAAAATAAAACAGGACTTCTCTACAGACTCCAGCAGACTGGCCTGGACATACAGCAGACTCTTAATAAACACCTGTTGACTCGATGCAATTCAGTTTTATGGCCTAAGGTAACGATGGCTTTTGGTTTTAACTTCCTGTCACTCCACAGAACACATTTTCTAGGAGATATCTGCCATAGATGTTAAAATGTTCTTTCTAAAACAACTACTCTTCTGTCATTCCAAAATGCAATTTCTGCATCCTTCCCTGAGCATAATTATCAGGAAAAAAAAAAAATAAACTTCAACTTCTAGTGTCAACTTCAAATTATGTTATGTTATGGTGATATTATTCCCCAAGAGGTCCAGTTCCTCCAGTTTGATTTCCCAAGAGAAGTTACAGTGGAAATTTAGGCAGGTTTAATATTTCTTTGGAAAACTAGTATATTTTTAATCCATTTTGCTCTTTTCTTTCAATTACCTTCACATTTACCCCAAACTCCTGGATTTCTCAGTCTTCTAAGAGACAACTACTATTTATTTGTGGGAATATTTTTTCTCCTTCGAAGCGGACAGAATGATTAATATCCCTGAGCAAACTACTTAATAATTATTCAATTTTATTCTTCTAATTGCCTCCTATATCCACTTGAGAGGATGCCTACCACCTTCCATTTTTCCCTTCAGTAAAGTGTATAAGCGGAAGGAAAGCTGGTACAAATTACCAGGGTCCTGTGCTTGGAAGGGGCCTGAGGCCACACTATGTTGCATATCAATTAAAATCCCATGGGAAGATTTGCCTGGAAACCCTGAAAAACATTCAACAGGTTGTTGACTTCGAAGCACTTCCTCTGTTTTCTCTTGCACTTATTTATGGAAATTTAAATTAAGACTATCTAAATTGTGCCATACAAAACCCAAGAATTTTATTTTCTCCATTCTTCTGTATCCTGGCATTGCTGACTATGCATTAGTAAAAGCATGACATTAAAATGCAAACGTGGAAACAAGTCATTTAGGAATTTAATATTTAGCATAGTTTTTTTAAGGTGAAAAATTGAATATGTCCTTTATTATCATTTCAATTTAATATAAGCAAAAAGAAGCTATTAAAAAAAATCTGTGTTCTCTGCATCTTGAAAATTACATACAGAAATGCAAATTTATAAAACGAGTATGTTACAAAATAAATTACTTTTACTACAAAGAATGCTTTGGATTCTGAGGGGCAAGAGCAGGCATTTTTAGTTTTCTGTGGTGTGCCATGGAGATAAAATATTTTTAAATCCACAAAATAGAATACACAGGATTTTGAAGGAAACAAATTATGTTAAAATACAGGGACACATTCTGAGGAAGGGGTCATTGGTTGATTTCATCATTGTATGAACATCAGACAGTGCACTTACACAAATCTAGATGGTATAGTCAACCACATACCTAGGCTATATAGATAGCCTATCACTCCTAGGCTGCAAAGTTGTTCAGCATATTATTGTACTGAGTACTACAGGCGACTGCAACCCAGTGGTAAGTATTTGTATATCTAAACATAGAAAAGGTACAGTAAAAACAGTGTTATAATCTATGGGACCATCATGCTATGTGTGGCACATAGCTGAATAAAGTGTTATGTGGCCCTGACTATAGCTGATAAAATTAGAGTTAAGGTAGAATAAATACGTGCTGCTTTTTTCTTTTTTTTTTTTTTTTTGTAATACGCGCTTCTTTTTAAACACATTAATAACAAGTTCTAGCAGTGATCTGATAACTACTATAATTTTAAAGTAGTGATTGGCATAAATAATATTTCCTAATTTCTACAACAACTTTAACATATGCAAATATCATCAACAAAACCACAGGTACTATGGGTGCCACTGAAGTTTATTGCCTATATGCATAATTGAGAGACATACTAAATTTAATTTAAAGTTTAGAAGTTAGTAAAATTAAGTTGGTTATCTCAGACTTAGCATTGGACCCTCCCTCAATGTCAAGGACTCCTGAGCTGGAGGTTCATAAGTGAATCTTCCTAATGCCTTCCTGGTATATTCAACTTAAACCTTCTATATTTAAAAAATTCCCCTTGCAAGAGGTCTTAAGAAATATGTGAACTTTAAACTATGAGCTTCCTTCTATACTATTTTACGATATATTAGTTGAGAATAACACCTATTAATTATAAAGGATTCTCCAAACTATATACAATAGTTTAACAACATAAGTAATTTAAAAAGTAAAAGTATTTCTAAAAGAAGCTAATATTTCTATGTTGCTTCAATTAGTTTTGGGAGTCATCTTGGAATGTAATTTTTTAAAAAACAGCGAATAGCTAAGTAAGTATATATTTTGAAAGAATAATAATAAATTCAAATGCTATGAGAAATTAATTTTAATTAATTTAATTTTTAACTAAGTTTAATTTTGGGGTCATCTTGGAATGTAATTTTTTAAAAAGCAGCAAATAGCTAAGTAAGTATGTATTTTGAAAGAATAATAATAAATCCAAATGGTGTGAGAAATTAATTTTAAAAAATCATTGGTGAAAAATTCTGGTTGTTCAATGGAGATTTCTGGAGGTCTTTCTTTTAAGCTATGTATCCACAACTCACAAACATACAAGCTAAGAATAAAACTATCTGAAAAAAAATTAAAATATTATTATGGAAAACGTCATTAATCACTGCCATTTGGGTTCTGTAAATTGCAATCAATAATTAAATGAAATCATGTAAAATTTGCAAATGAAACAGGTAAGGGAAGGGGAAAGAGAGAAAGTATGGAAAAAAGAAATGAGAGAAGAGAGGAAGGAAAGATGAGGAAGAGGCATGGGGGACAGAGACAGTTAGACAGAGATATGGAAGGTGTACTTTAGAGTAACAAGAAAAATGAGATCACCAAAACTCTGGAAGCAGCCGGCTAGCTCTGCATAGATAGACGCTCCTCTTACTAGACATAAAATAGTCATACCCTTGACATGAGTGGTGCCCTTTTGTTCCTATTCCTTCGAAATCTTTTCTTTTTTATAAACTTCATGTTCAAAATTAATTTTCCCCAATATTAGCATACTCTATTCTTAAACATGTTGGTGTCAATTCAGCCAGGCAAACAATAGATCTTTTAAGTCTATAAAGATAGAGGTGGAAGCACACAAAAAAGAATGGAAAGAATATAATAACAAATTTGGGGGGAAAACAGGTAGTTATAAAGGTACCAAAGGCAATAACAAAAATATAAAATATATAAAATGTAGTATCACAGAAGTAGTTCCACTTAAAGACAAAGAATATAAATATAATCTAGCTAAGCTTAAAATTTAGAATGTTCTCTACTCTCCAGATTTCCACAAGGTAGACCACATGTCATGGACATGAATTAAGGCATGTATTACACATCAGTGTATTTCTTTAGTTCAGCTGATTTAAATATACTCATTCTTCCATCCTCAATAATGCCACTCATTTTTCTAAAAGGTAAAATATTTTAGCTAAAGTTTAGGCTAAAGCAAAGTGAAAAAGAAAAAGAAAATATTTTTATTTACCATGAACACCTGAGATAAGGTTTTACTGTAGGTGGTTATCATAAGTTAACTGAAGTTGAAAGTTATATTCAATGAATAATACTCAGATACTATTTTTCTCTATGTATACTCTTAACTACAAGATACTCATGAGTCATTAGACAGCTTTTGTCAGAAAATTCAAAACATCCTGCACAATCTGTATCTTTTCCCAAAAATTTCCTCCTCAGAATTGTAGCATTATGGAATGTCTAGTGCTATTATTGTAACTAAGAAATAATTTTTTGAAGTCCTTGTAAAATGAATGGAAACTTCTAGTGTATTTTTCATCATCCCAAATGATAAAATATTTTCTTAGGTGGAAAGTCTCCAAAACGTGTAAATCTACTATGGTCATTTGAAAGAGCTCCAGTTAAACAAATTGCATGGGTCCTTTCTTTTTCTTTTCTCTTTCTTTCTTTTTTTTTTCTGTTTAGATGGAGGGTCCTGCTTTCACACTCTGTTGCCCAGGCTGGGGCACAGTGGCATGACCATAGTGCACCACAGCCTCAGACTCCTGGACTCAAGTGATGCTCCCATCTCAGCCTTCTAAGTAGCTAGGACCACAGGCATGCACAAACATGCCTCACTATTTTTTTTTTCTTTCCTGTAGAGATGAGGTCCAAACTGGTCTTGAACTCCTAATGTCAAGCCATTCTCTTTTCTGGGTCTTGAGCCACCGCCACTGCCCTTGGTGACTCTTTCTTTAAAATTTCAGAGGGATAACACACACACACACACACACACACACACACACCCTACAATACTGCAGGGTACTTTGTAATGAATCTCCTCCCCTCTCACCTTCTCAAGAACTTCATAGTCCTGCATCATCAATGTCTCCTCTACTAGCACGTTACCAATAGCACTAAACCATATACCCCATTTTTAAAAACATTCACCTTTATATCCCAGCCTTTTTACTTATTCCCCTTTTGGAAAATCCCTTGATCAAACTAATCTAGATTTTCAATTTTCCATTTTTATTTTCTCATTTTCTCTGGAATCCACCTCAGTCAGACTCCATCCCCATCACAACACCAAATGTATGAAGGTCACCAGTGACTCTTACATGACAATTTCAGTGGTCACGTCTCATTCATCTTATTGGACTTCTCAGTTGCTTTTGACACATGATCACTCCCTCTGATTTAAAATACTTCCTTCATTTGGTTTCTAAGCTGCCACTCTTTATCCCTTCTCCATCACTGGCTACTCATCCTCATTTATTTCATGGTTTATCTTCATTTCCTACCATCTGCGTAATGGCCCAGGGCTCAGTTTTTGGAGTATTTCTACACTTTATCTATATCTGGGCAAGAGTTCTTAATCCTACATTCAAATGAGAATCATATAAGAAGCTTCTAAAGGATGCTGGCACCTTGGACCTACTCCATTCCAAATGAATCATAATTGCTGATTTGCATTTCATTTCCTATTCCCTTTTCCCTAAAGCTCTTTCTCCAAATATCCAGATGCCAGGGTTGAGAACCCCAGTTGCCAGCAATCTCATCCACTGTACCTTCTGCACCTTGAAAACTCACAAAACATATCTCAAGATGTAGATCTTTCCTTTGAATTCCAGACTCCCTTATCCAAACACCTCCTCTACATCACCACTTGTACAGATAATGGGCATCTCAAATTGAATATATTCAAAACCAAACATGACCTTCCTCCATGAACCAAACCCCATTATTCATATGGTCTTCTCATCTTAGTTGATGGCCACTCCATTCTTTCAACTGCTCAGGCCCAGAAACTTGGGAGTCATCCTTAATCCTTGTCTTTCACACCAAAATCTCATTCTTCAGCAAATCTTGTTCTGCCTTCAAAATACATCCAAATGCAACAACATCTCATCACCTCCACCACTGTCACCCCGATGCAATCCTACTACCTCCCATGTGAAACACCGTAATGGTGTCATGGCAGGTCTCCATATTTTGGACCTTGTGTACCTATAATTCACTCTGAGCACAAAAGGCAAAGTGATGTTTAAAAATAGTAAGTCAGATTATGTCAGCCATCTGCTCATAGCCTGATGCAGGTTTCCTACCTCAAAATCAAAAATGTTACAATGGCTCATTAGGCACCTCATTATCTGGTCAGTTCTTAAAGATGTTTGATTTTAGAACTGAAATTATCCAATCTATTCAGTTACTTTCAAGAATAGCACAATGCTAACAGGATCTTGTTGCCTGTCTTTAAAACTTTGTGGGGGGACATAATAACCCTTGTCAGATTCTCAAAGAAGCCCATGTGATCAAAAATGATCAGAAGCACTGTGTAAAAGACTATCACAATTAATCGAAACTCCAATTTATTATAGATTAAGCCTTAACCTTTTCAAGCCTTTGTTTGTGATAGTAATTCAGTGATGAGTAGGTCACACTAAAGCATAAATTTACTTTAAATATATTTTAAAATTAACCTACTGTTTCCCATTTGTCTGGATTATGCAGTGGTTTCTTTACTTATCTTTTCATCTCTTACACTGTTTGCTTAGCTATGCTTGTTTTACTCCTTATACTATGTGTAAAAGCTAAGATTAAATTCAATTAAGAGCCTTATGAACATACAGTGTAAGATGCTATAGGTTTTCACCAATCTGTGGTCCAAAACACAGAAGTCAGAAATTTGGAACTCAGAATCCTAAGGCCCTATCAATGCCCTCCATTCAAATTCAACGAATGTTCATGAAATGAAGTAGGAGTAGTGATTTGAGAAAGGCTTTTTAATCATCAAAGTTTACATGTCCTCATCCCAAATCATTCCATAGAGGTTACTCAGAAGTCCTCTAAAATTAATCAGCCACATAACCCATACAGAGCAGAGCCATCGAGGTTAACAATGCAGTAAATGCTTCTCTGGTTGCTCAATTCTCTTGTTTTGACAATGTAAACACATTTATTTAGTTCAGTGTATTAAACTCTAGATCTAAACCCTAAAGACACTATATCCTGTCTTGTCAAGAAGGTATCATTATTACCTTCTCATGTCTTCAAATGTTTCTTCTCCCTGGATCTTTTCCATCCAAATGTAAACATCCTGAAATTGTTCCCATCTTAAAGCAAAATAATACAAACCAAACAAACAAGCCTTCTGGACTTGCACTTCTGCCCTGAATTTTGGCCTTTCTAGAATTGTTTTCACATTCCACAACCCACATCATTGTGGCTTCTCCACGAAAACAACTCTTAATAAGGTCACCAAATGACGCCCACGTTGTCACAACCAACAGAAATATTTCAGTACTCATCTGACTGAACCTGTCATCAGTATCTGGTGCACCTTGATATGATGCACCAGATATGCACCAGTTCTCTTCCTCTTCTTAAAAAATTATTTTTCTGCCTCATGATATCATTCTCTACAGTCTGTCTCTCCTCTCACCTTTCTTGTTTCCTCTCAGCCAGATAATCTTCCTCTTCTCTTTGCACTGTGACCTTTCCCCTAGGCTATCTTATCAGTATGGCCTGACTCTGACTTACTGTCTATCTGATATTACCTCTGGAGAAAAATCTGAACTTTCCATGGGATTGCCTCCCAAGCACACAAGCTGAACCCACACTCCCATCCCACCAAACTGGCTGGCCTCCAGTGATCCCTGAGTCACTCAGTTCTCAGCCATCTGACCTTTTCCCTTAAATCTCTACTTTAAAAAACTCATCCAGATTCATAGTCAAATATCTCTGAGAACAAATATAAACAAGTATGTTTGCCTCTAACTCCTTCTCTCCAGCTCCAGTTGTATATTTCCAAATGCATTTTGGAACTCTTCTCTTAAATTGTGTATAATCTCACAAAACTGAACAGACCTAAACTCAACTCATGATCATCTCCAAAATACATTCAGCTATTTCTCCTAATTTCCTAATCTCTATTCAATTTCCCAGCTAGCTGAACTAAAATGTTAATGATAGTCATGCTCAGAATAATATCTGACTGCTCTTCTAGGTCTGCCCAGATTTAGCTCTGAACAATGACCATTCATTTAATCCTGAAACTGTATAGTAAATCTTCAATTCCTCTACTGCCTGCACTTGACACAGCACTTGGGATTGAATCCCTCAAGAACAAACTTTCATCTCCAGCCTGGCTACTGTGCCTACATATTATGTTTGACCTAAAAAATAAATAAATAAATAAAATCACCTAACATTTCATCACTGTACTAAAAAGCAAAACAAAATCTTGGTGCATTAGTAGGATCATAAAATTTATTCAATTCTTTCCATGATTCTGGAGCTTGGTTTCTAAATAGTCTCTTGCATCCAACTACCCCACACCCCAAAGCTTCCTGGACAATTTATCTGTATCTCCATTGTGTTATTTCCTCCCCACCCCTCTCCTGAGTGAATGCTGAGCTAATTTAATTTGCTAGAGCACTGACCTAAGACAGCTTGTCTACAAAACCAAAAGTCTGTCCATACATAAATGAAGTCCATACATAGCTGATAGCTTATATCTCTTCTTTAAGATGGCCTGTAATTTGTTATTACAAAAAAAGAACTCTGAGCCTTGAAGCATATTTTGAGTTATCTCTATGTTTCAATACTAAGTCACATATTTTTCAGAACCTTGTAAAATATTTTCTTTGCCTCTCACCAAATAGATAGGTATGAGAACAAACTACATATTTAACTTATTTTCCTAAACTCTAAAGGTACTTAAATGCTTACTTTTGGCCCTACAGAAACATTTACTATTTATAAACACTTCTGATGGATAATTGCTTTAATTTTTAAAAAACCAGCTAATTTAAATATTTCAAGTAAACAAAAATTAATGATTTATATGTGTAGAATGATTTATGCTTTGATATAGTCAACTTTGATCATGCCTACTCTTCATACACACACCCCTCATTGTATTACTATTTTTCCATTTAACATTTTGGCTGAGCAGTGAAATTTCTTCAAGTCCTATTTTCCAAAGAGCTAGCAAATATTGCATTGGAAAGCAGAATTCTAAACCTTTTGCTCACACCATTATTGTGACATGGGATGGAAGGCACTGTGCCTGAGAAAACAGAACATAAAAAAACAAAACATCATCCAAGCAAATTAAGTATTTTGAGGAATGCAGTGACATATCTTGCCAAAGTCACAGAAAATTTGTTTCTGGAAGCTCTGATTATAACTTTTATGGTCATATCATGAGTTCCTATTATTATCTTTCCACTAAAATACTACTGTAGCACTTCTACAATTATAGTCAAAACGGAGATGCTTTTTATGGGAAAAAAATGAATGTAATATTTTACAATGCTGTTGAAACAAACAGCAAACAACTCAATTTCAATTTTACCTTTATAGTTTCTTTTCCCAGTTTCAAAATTCAGGAATATGTAGTTGTTTGAAAACCATATGAAATAGTGAGAAAACTTAATGCGGTTAGGAGGTAGGAGCTCTGAGTTCCAGGCCTCCCTCTGGGGAGTCTCTTTTTGTATTTCTTTTAGCTCCAACATTTGCCTTTCATTTTATTTATTCACATTCTCTCCCTCAAGGATTTCAGCTACTCCTTTCCCTTCAACCACAGCGTCTATGGAGCGGTAAAGAACAAGTCCAGTTCTCCAGTTAACACTCCTAACTCACTTTTTACTGAACTTGTATAAGACAGGCACTAGTCTGTATGCTAAACATTAAAAGATGAGTAAGACAGAATCTTGTTTTCAATGAGATTACATTTTAATACAGAAAGGCAGATTAATAGATACACTTCAGTACAATTTTGTGCCCCAAGCATGCTGTGGAGACCCAAAAGAGGGACAATTAGCCCAAAATGGGTCATCAGGCGATGATGCCTAAGATGAGTTCTGAAAAAAAAAAAAAATGTGTAGAGATCAAGAATGCAAAGAGAGTTATGAGAACATTCCAGGCTGCGGGGAGAAAAGAAACAAGGGCATTCGGCAGTGTCTCACCTGACCATGTGTACAGACACATCTATGGATTACAGCGGAGGCACAATTCCAAGTGCAAGGAGTTAGGCCTGGAGTTTGCAAATGACGAAAGGAAGGGGAAGTAGTAAGGTCAAGGAAAGATATTTTTACCATTTTACCAGTGATTCACAAGGAAGGAGGTGAAATCACTTTATGGGCTTTTCTAACTGTCCTGCCCAATTATGCTTCATCCTTTTTTAAAGCTGTGCGCCCTACCCAGACTGTCTCCTGGAGAATCTTGGCTGTACTCTTGCTGCGGGGGGAGTATGCACTATCCCTCTGGCATATTCTGAAAAGCTGTTTTGCTAAAAATGCAAGAAAAAAATGCACCGAAAAGACAAAGAAGCAAAGCCTAAAAAGAAAACAAAGTAAGGTCATAGACCTTAGAAACCAAAAAATGTTTTTAAAAAAAGAAAGCAGAAAAATCTTGTAAAATACAAACTGGGTTTCAGTCCTTCCATAGGTCCAAATGTCTCCTATGGAGCTTATTAGCATCCCATGTTCAACACATCTAAAACCAATTCATAATTTCCTTTTTGATAACAATTCATTATTAATGTACAAAAGACTGCAAAGGCAATCAGAGTCCAGATGACAGGGCAGGTTAATACATAGCACTATTGGCTACAGGTAAGAAAGGACCCTATTCTATATAATTCCAATCATGGAATTTTTGTAGTACAGAGAGAAAAGAAAACACAATTTTCCAAAAAGGTATATATGGGATATGATATCGTTTAGATAAATAATATAAATCTGTGTGATGTTAATAGTTTCAGAAGAACAGGGCATCCTGGGTTTTATAGGCTGGTCCATTCCTACTCCTCTAGTGTCTTCTCTACTAATTTAGCTTCTGCGCAACAGCAAACTGTTTATGGTTCTCTGAATAAAACATACAAATTCATGAATTTACATAGACAGGAGCAACACACACTGGGAACTTTCAGAGACAGGAGTGAGAAGACGGGGAGGATCAGGAAAAATAACCAGGGGGCACTAGGCTTAATATATGGGGTATAAAATAACCTGTACAACAAAACCCCATGACACATATTTACCTATCTAACAAAGCTTCACATGTACCCCTGAATTTAAAATTAAAGTTAAAAAAAAGAAAAGCACCCCCCCTTCAAAAAAAAAAAAAAGGTCCTTTGGCTTTGAATGCCTCCCTCTATTCCCAACTCCCTAAACTATCTTTGTCTTGTCTTTCAGGTCCCCCTCCAGGCACTGACTTTTCCATAAAGCTAACATTCCTGACCCCACTGTGAACCTTAATACTAATGATCATAACAGCAGCTAACACATATCGAACACTTCATCTGGGCCAGTCTGTATTCTAAGCACTAAACAGTACCAATTCAAGTCTTCTTCATAACAATCCTATGAAGTAGGTACTAATAATTTCCCCAATTTAGAGATGAGATATTGATGCAAAAAGAAGCTAAGTATCCTGCCCAAGGACACATCACTGGTTACTAATAAAGCCAATATTTGATCCCAACCAGACTAGTTTCAGAGTTTGTGCTCTAATTACTACACCATACTGCTTCAATGTGATTAAAAATGAGATGATTGTAGTTATTTCCATCTGTATAATGGTCTTCATTGTCTTGTTTAGCATTTATGTTCAATGATATACTAGGACTAGATATACATTTCTCTATACATTCTAAATGTGGAATATCAAGTATGGAGTGTAAATTAACTATCAAAAATTCCTAACAAGTATAAAATCTTTTTAAAAGTATTTTGTTGGAACTTGATTTTTATAAAAATATATAGATATAACTGGCACATGTAAAACACATTAGGATTTACCATTCCTATGATAAGAGAAGTGTCTTTGAGTCTAATGAAAACCCTTGGCAATTTGAATATTATATGATACTAAATTATACTATAATTATTTCAAAGGTCAAGAATCTTAAACATTTAGTCTTAAAATTCTCCACCTGGGTGATGCAATCAGAAAATTAAAGTATGTATGAAAATATTTAATTATACAAAACAAGTAGAAATCTACTAATTTAATAACCTTTAAATAAAACATGCAATTTTTTCCCACATGGATTTTTTTCCTTTATTGCAAAAATGGAACTTTTTAAAAGAACATTTTTTTGTGTGACTATGAGCACACATTTTATTTTCCAGGGCTTGTTTCAAGGAAGAGTAGGATAAAGTGATTTGGAATAGAGCATTGTATCATTCATTAACTCTTGAGAGATTCTACGATGCTTCTATGTTGAGCACCACATGCATTAAAGCATTTTTTTTTTTTACTCAGACTCAGTCCAGCCTTTTCAGCACAGGTGTGAGAGTTGTTTTCAAAACTGTGGTATGAAGGGCTTCAAGAGGCAAATGTGTACTAATAAGAAAATCGCTTTTTGGCCCACAGCTGTAACCCATGAACATCCTATGTGATGTTGAAATGTCCGATAAATTACCTTTTTCTCAGAAAACTTCAGTTACACAAAATAGCACAGAGGTTAGGAACATGGACTGTGGAACCAGAATGTCTGAGTTTGAATCTCAATTTTACCATGCACCAGTTGCCTTCGGTAGTTTCCTTTAACTTCTCTGTGCCTCAGTTTCCTCCTTTATAATTAGATAATTTCATATAATTCATAGAATTGCAGTGTTGTTGGGAGGACTAAATGAGTTCATGTGAGAGAAGCAGGTGGTACATACAAGGCACTCTAATTATATGAATCAACATGGCTTAAAAAGTACTCATGAAGTACAGGCCTCTTTGTTCTCAGGCCTTAGGACACTCACAGATAAAGACATATTAAAACATCTTGCCAACCCACAGACTCAATTATGGCTGGTATGAATCATGTCTTAGCAGGGCTTTGCTATGCTGGTTAGCAAAGACACCTTTAGTGTTCTTAATCAAACACTAGAAAATTTGTAAATATTGTATTCCCTTATCGGAACAAAAAAACTCTTTTAGTTGTTGATATAATTTATATGCAGTGTGAAAATCACAACCACAAGCACCATGTTTGTATGTCAACATGCAAAACATTGTCAAAGTGGGCATGATTAGTTGCTTTTGAGAATTTTAGTTAATATTATTTTGCGATTTGTTTGCTATTTGCTTGTCTATTTGCTGGTGGAAGAACAGGCATAGAAGATGATGATTTAACAAAAATGTGAAGCAGAAAAATAAAAAAACTGAGTAAAGCCTTATACTATGGTTTGAATGTAACCTCTCCAAAACCCACATGTTGAAACTTAATGGCCAATGTGATGGTATTAAAAGGTAAGTCAAGTCCTTTAAGAGGTGATTTGGTCATGAGGCCTTCTCCTTAATTAAGGAGATTAAGGCCATTATAAAAGAGGTTTCATGCAGGTTTTGGTCTCTTGCCCTTCTGCTTTCTGCCATGGGAGGACACAGCGCTCCTCCCTTTCCAAGGATGCAGCAACAAGGCATCATCTTAGAAGCAGAGAATGGCCATCACCAGACAACCTACCCTGCCAGCACCTTGATTTTGCTCCTCCCAGCATCCAAAACTGAGAGAAAATAAACTTCTGATCTTCGTCAAATATCCAGTCTCAGGTGTTTTGTTTATTTATTTATCTATTTATTTATTTATTTTAGAGACAGGGTCTCACTTTGTCACCCAGGCTGGAATGTAGTGGCACAATCATAGCTCACTGTAACCTGAAAATCTTGGGCTCAAATGATCCTCCCACCTCAGCCTCCTGAATAGTTAAGGCTGCAGGTACATGCCACTGTGCCCAGCTAGATATTTTTTTTCTTTTTTGTAGAGGTGAGATCTTGCTATGTAGCCCAGGCTGGTCTTGAACACCTGGCCTCAAGTGATCCTCCCTGGCAGCTCTCCCAAAGAGCTGGGATTACAGGTACGAGCCAATCCGACTCGCCTTTAGTCTCAGCTATTATGTTATAGCAGTACAAACAGACTAAGACACCTAGCCACTAAATCCCCTCATTCTTATTTCTTTATAAAAAATAATTTCCACCTGTTTTTGTTTGCACAATAAATCAAGCCTATTTGAGGCTTACTGTTCTGACATATGGATCCCCTGAAATTCAGGTGCTATTTCTGTCCACCTCAACTGTTTCTGCCACTGCCCTGTTCCACACATCAGGTGTGAGGTGTTTCCTCAACAAGACATCACATCTTCTATACAGCAAGAGATCTATCCTGAGAGCAAAGCAGGTGCTGTAAAAAGAGGCTCACAGAATCTTGGAACTGAATTTAATTTTTAAAATTATCTAATCCAAACCCTTCGTTTCATAGAAAAAGTAGGCCCATAGAAACTCAAGTCCCCTAGAAAACTGGTGGCAGAATTGAGAATGTTTTTCCTTTTAATTTGCCATCTACTAGTTCAGTAGATTTTTTTGTTTTGGTTTGGTTTTGGTCTTTATTACAGCACATTGCCAGAGAATAAACGTAACTTCAAATCTGAAAGTCGGAAGAAACAACAAAATTTTAGGGTGCAACCTTAAATAGTGAAAAATCATGAAGACATCCTACTTTGAGAAAAATATGGACAATGAAACTTTCATCTAGATTCAAGCAATCGTAATAAATGAAACCTACAATTGTCTAAATTCTGCAGTCTTACAGTGAAGATATGGGTAAGACTTTGCAAAATATATTTAGACAGTTACATTTGTATTTTATGCTCCTCATGTCCCCAACCCAATCTGGAACATATTTTGTGATAAAAGCAGACTACAAGAGACTTCCTTTATCCAGAGCCCTGTGATAGGCCATAAGTGTGAAAGTGAGCATGAGAGGAGAAGAGAAAGAAAAAGAAAAAGCGGGAAGGAATGGGGAGAAGAAAGGAGAAGGAAGAGAAAGAGGAAGAGTAAAACTATATCTCAGTCACATACTGGTGATTTTCTTCCTCCTTCATATGTTACTTAAGAAGCTGCATTCTTACACTAGAAATAAATTCAGACATGGCATTAAAGGCAAAAAATAACAAAAATTATAAAAATTGCATAAACTATTTCAAGTTAGGATTGATATGCAAATGTTCCCATTCTTTAATACAAAAATAAGTAAATATCAAATGGAAAATAAGAGGTTAGGGACATAGTAAGTAAATTCAAATGTATAAAACAAGTAGATTTCAATTGCATTCAATTATTTCACCCAATCACCTAGAAGCGAAGATCCTCTAAAGAAAATTGCACTGCCTTCCCAACTCCTTGGAGAGCCGGTTTAGTTAACAGCCTACCTATGCTTCAGAGATGACCATGCAGCTTACATGTCAAACTCATTTTAAAGTGTCAATCAAGTCCCTTTCAATCTAATTAGTTTGGAAAGTAGTGTCACTGACCTGGAACTATGCAGACCATTTATTATCATATCATTTGATCAACCTAACACTTTATCTCAGTTGAGTTTGAGACACCTGTAGCCAAAATGTAATATCCTTTCTCCCACTCATTACTGGTAATTCTCAATACAATTTCCTATTTACAACTCAATTTATCTCTATGAATAAGCATGACCAACTTCACAGAGGCATTCCACAGAATTTCTCTTATTTAAGATTTCATAGCAGAATAGAAAGGAAAAGGGAATCAGGAGAAATATATGTATATCAGATACATATAACAGATTCAAGACTTTAGACATCCAATAACTGCTAAAAGGGGAAAGGAGGAAAACCAGAGGACCATGGATACATTGAAAGAAATTCAGATCCTTAAATATGGGAGGAGATTTTTATTTTTTTAATATAATAAAATGAATCATGTAAAGGGAGTCTGTAGTTTGTCACCCTGTGCAATTTGTTTGATTAATAAAGAAAAACTTTCTCAGGTTCATAGTATTTAACCTACCTTTAACCCGGCCAAGGGCAGTATGAGATAGAACTGAAGAGGTAATAACTAGTTCCCCAGGGGTCAGAGAACACAGCCAAGTGCCTCTAAAGGAGGAGTTGGTGACCAGACCACAGTGAGGCTGGAATGTGATGGGAGTGGAGGTAGTTGCAGTGCTGGCCAACATGGTGGCTGGAAGATGCTGGTCAGTCATGCAACAAAAATCACTTGGCCCATTCCCTGGCAAGAGTGTGAAAATTACCTAATCTTTCTCTCATTTTAACTTTGTCTATTTAAGAACTGATTTGCAAGACAAAAATACAAGCAGGTAATCTTATCTCTGAACTATAGAATAACATATTGCATCAGGGAGGGATAAAAATACACACACACATACTCGTGTATGCCATCGAAATGTTGTATTTATATTTTTAAATGTGGCATTAAAAAAAGAAGTATAGCAGATATATTTAAAGTAATGACTATTCACTCTAGAAGACGATCATCTAAAAGCAGGATGTCAGCTGCCACTGCTTCCTTTTCTAACTTGTGCTTTCCTTTGGGGAAGTTAAACTGTATTTTACCAAAATTCCTGTTTGTCTGAAGGATAAGCAAGATTCTTCAATTATATTGGCTTGATCAAATAATTACCAGAAAATATTATTTTACATCTAGTCAAATAAAATCTACATATATCTCAAACTTACCTTCAGGTGAAGAGCCTGTCTTTTGGGAAAAGACAGCATTTACTTTGCTCTTCTTACTGATATCGCTGTTTACAGACAAGCTGGACTGAATTTTTCTATGCATTTTTTGAGAAACAGGTGCTGAAAGTTTGCGATTATCTGTGGATCCATGTTTGGCCCCATGGTGAATTCCATTTCCATTGCTCAGACCTGTGTGGCCGTTCTTTATCTTGCTTATTTCCTCATCACTCAGTGCCTGTGCTGAAGTCTGAAGCTGAGGCAAGCGCTGAGGTTGGGCTAAAAAAAAAAAGAAAAGAAAAAAGAAAAAAGTCAGCCAGTCAAAGAAAAATAAATTAAGATTTTTACATAATGAAAACACATTCAATAACAGAGATTTGGGGTTTTACCCATGATACTAACACTGAAGAGGCAACAAAGAAAAGAAAGGAAGAAAAATACTAACATAGACATAGAGAAAGTATAAATTACTAGAAGGAAAAATGGGAATGGGGTCATCAAAAGTGGGTTTGTACAAGGATATAAAAAGTAGAGCAGAGAAATGCTGTTTTGGGTGGTTTTAAAGGAAATTCAAGTTAAAAATCTGAAAAAGTAATTCTCATTCAGAGAAAACTGATTGTTTTCTATGTGCTGGGCCCTCTTTGTGCAATAGACACAACAGTGTTATCTCAATACTACTACAACTAATAAACAACTCAGGTAGACATAGAGAAAATATAATTTACTGAAAGAGACATAGAGAAAGTATAATTTACTAAAAGGAAAAATGGGAACAGGCTCATCAAAAGTGGGTTTGTACAAGGATATAAAAAGTAGAGCAGAGAAATACTGTTTTGGGTGGTTCTTATTCAGAGAATACTGATTGTTTTCTATGTGCTGGGCCTTCTTTGTGCAATAGACACAACAGTGTTATCTTAACACTACTACAACTAATAAACAACTCAGTTGTTTTTTCAAATAAAAGGAAAGAAATGATAAGTTCTGGTATTCAAAGCTGGGCAATACAAAGAGATATACAGTGCTTTCTTTAAAAATCCCATTATAAATCCTGCAGAAGAAAATATTTTCCATATTTATTCTTTAATTTGATTTTTAAACAAACCAGTTATGAAAAGTTAGGAATATAAGCTATTTTTTTAAATAAAACATATCTACCAAAATTAAATGTCAGGACCTTAGACATACTCCCTGAGGTCAGGAACCAGCAAAGAATGTCCACCTTTACACAACTTATACAACATTACATAGGAGATCATAGTACAGGCAGTAAACAAGACAAAGAAATTTAATACGTCCGACTTCTAGACCAGAATAAACAAAATTTTTGAGATATGCACAGATTTGAATGTTCTGGGGATAATCTAAGACACTATAAATACTGAAAGTCCAAAAATTTAGCGAGATTGATACACGAAGAACCATATAAAATCAACAATGCTCCTATATGGAAATAGTATAACCAATTAACAAAGACACAAGCCAAACAACTCTTCACAATAGCAAAAAAAGAAAGAATAAGCCAACGAACAAACAAAAGATGCTATACGTATCTTGGAATTAAACTAGAAAAAAATGGACAGAGGTTTTATGGCAAAAATGACAAAACACGACTGAAAGGCATAAAAGAAACTCAAATAAGTGGAGAGAGTATAAATGTTATTTATGTTAATTCTCCCCAATTTATTATTTAATGCCAGTTCCATAACACTTCCAACACGCCTGTTTTGGAATTTGACAAGCTGATCCAAATATTTAGATGGAACAGTAATCAAGAAACACCAAGGAAATTTTAAAAAGGAAAAGAGTGTTGTGGGATTTGACTTATGAGATATTTATATTACAGTACCTAAAGCAGTGAGGCATTGGATAAAGCAGAGACATATAAGCCAATGAAGCTTATGAAATTATTGAGACCCAAACATGGGACTCATATATTAATGTTAGGTAGACATGCACACACCTACAAATTTGGGTATAATTAATATGTATAATTAATGTATGTATTATATCAATAAATATAATTAAATAATATTAATATTGACATAAATATTAATATAGCAAGATACAACATAGGTTGTTTATATTAATATAGCATAATTATGTTAATTATATACATATCTAATAATATTTATATATTATATACATTATATATTAAATATATAAATATAATATTTATATAATTAACAATACAATTTGGGTATCACGTAATTAATATAATTGGTACATGTAAATTCCAAGTTTAATAAATGCCTATATAGAAAAGACAAAACATTTATTTAACGTGAAAATGGACAAGACTGTTTTAATAGCATAAGCACAAACAAATATGATTCTTTAGCCAATGAATCATAAAACAAATGGGGTGAATATTCAAGTGTTATGTTGTGTTGTGTTGTGTTGTGGTGTCCGGCATTTCTGGTCACACTCATGGGGTTAGGTAAATTCCTCTATGACATCCCTAGGCTACTCTGGAACCAGAGGACAAGGATGTGACCTAAGTTCTACTGAACATAAGCATGGCTTGCATTTGGAAGTGATCGATGCAAGCTGTTAGCCACACCAGGGTGGTGGAGTCTCTCAACACAGGCAATGAAGAGGTGTTTGTTGACTTTGGCAGTGAGGGACAAGTTATGGTGTCCACCTCCTAGCAAAACAGTGGCCCAGTGCTATAGCAGTGGGATTTTCAATAGAAAAGCCCTACTAAATGGATGGACCTGATCCTTGTCTGTATAACTCTGGGAGCATCTGTGTGCTGCTAATAAATTTATTTTCTATTTAAATTAGTCAAGATTTTTGCAGCTAAAAGCCCTGATGGCCCCCCAAAAGTTATCTATTTACATTGGTTAAGTATTAAGGTTACTATTAAAATCATTTACCTTCACTGTATAAATTTTAAGGAAAGCTATAAATGACAGCTTTTCAGCAAAATCACCAGCAACAACAACAAAAAATTATTGTGAAAATTTTGCTGTGGTATAATTTCCTGGAATTTCAAAATCTAAAACTTGCTGTTTTAATTAGTCTTTTTTTCTGTTCACGATTATGAGCAATTATGAAATGCAAATTACATAAGACTATGAAGAATTGTTCCACTTGGAAAAGGTATTGCAGTAAACCTATAACAGTTATACATGGGGTTGATAAATGTGCTGAAGAGAACTTATTATCTTTAGTATGGGGATTAGATAGGACTTGAAACATTTTTCAGAAAAAAATAAGACAGTTTGCATCTGAGTAAGTCTTTAGTAAGCCATTGTTTATTTAAAGTTTTGTTCATATATCCTATGTATTATAAAGAAAAATATCATAACATATCAAAACATTCTACTCATTTATAAGCATATTTCAAGAAAAATGATGGATTATTTTATTTAAATGCATACTTTCATGCCAAGTCTATTAACATTATCTGATTTATAAAAATATAGAAAATCCTGTTATAGTTTTTCAGTTATTTAGTGATAAAGAGGAATAATAGTCTAAAAGTAAACATCTGCTTAGCAATTATATATGCCCTTCTTATAACTAAAATCTACAAAGCATCTCTAAAGGGAGATCTATTTCTTATCGGTGTGCAATCGTTGGATTTAGATATTAATTTGCTGCTTCTGTAACTTCCTGTATCAACTAGAATGGCATTCTAATGACTGCTATTGGACATAAAGCTAGTTATGTATATCTATGCAAACAGATGCCAAAATTTACAAAAAAAAAAACAGTTAAACCTAATTTAGTGTTCTTTTCAGAGCTCTTTCTAATTATCTCACCAAATAAATGAATGTTTTGGGCCACTTTTTCCTCTGAAAAGAATAATTCAAGCAATCTGAGAGCTTAAGCTGAAATGTCATTGACCAATGCTGAGGAGACTCCTTGTCATTCAAAAACATCCTGTCAAATTTCATAATCCAAAATAAATTTAGAATTACTATGTAATAAACATTTTCAATAAATAAAGAGTGGTGAAAGACACTTGTATCCTGCTACCAAATTCTAAAATTAACATATTTGACCTTTTTCTGATATCAAAATTGACTATTTGCAAATTACTAGGTATGGCTGGAGTGCTATTCTCATGCATTCTTAATGATTTATCTATATCTCAGTCTTCAAAATGATATCCGTATCTGTTGGCAGATAAGTAATAGTACATTATTTTTGTTTCACTGTCACCTAATTATTTTCACTACAGATTGGATTATAATCAGATAACCAAGTATTATCCCTTTACTCCAACTTTTTTTAAATTAAAACAATTTCTTAGTTGAATAATTTTGCCAGGTGTGTGTAGTACGTAAGTCAAATCAAAACTGGGTAAGCCTTAAATACATTAACTATCTCAACAAAAATTAAATTTAACTTTATTGATAACTGTTTATAGGTATGACTTGAATTATGGTAAAATTACAGTTAAAACCAAGTAGCAAACATGATTTTATTTTCAAATAAAGAACAAAAATGCCTGACCAATTAAACCACAACAACTTGACTTTAAACAGATTTCCTCCTTATTGTGCCAAAGTTGTGTATGGCTTNAAAAAAAAAAAAAAAAAAAAGCACGCTAATATGGAAACGACACAATGCTTCTTAAAACACAAGTGATGCCTAGGGACCCTCGCTCTCCCTTTAATGATCCACTGCTCTCATTCAGCTGTCTTTCTTTTTTCAAATCTTTACATATATGACAGCTCTCAAAAGTAGACCATAGACCATCTGGCATTTTGAGAGGTGTAACTTGTGCAAATTCAGCTCTATTGGGAGCGCACTGCTATCTTCTGCCTGCGTTATAAAGGGACAATAGAATGTAGAACTTATGAGTTGTTCTGAATTATTCATTTTTTTGCCTGTATATTCAAGAAATTTTACAAACTCTGCATTTTGTACTACATAATCACATGCGTTAAAGGTACAAAGAAACTTTTTGACACCTCTTTTCTACAGAAAGCTGGCATTTTGTTTGATATGTGAACATTCAGCATCTGTTATATCATTCTAAACAGGATGGGTGCTTCTACAAAAGATCCTATTTTAAATTTACTCTATAATACTAGCAAAAAAAAAAAAAAACCATGTATTCTTGATATTCGGTAATGAATGCAATACACATCAAAATTTCAAATACCACTTATAAGAACATTCAGCATCTTCAAACCTGGATAGCATTGGTCACCCGCTTACCATATGTGTAAAAATTTGGAAAAAAATAATCATTGCTGACACAATGCAGCATGATTGTAATTTTAATATCTATGATGAATAGTTACAAATGTCTTAAGAAATACTGTGCTTTCTAGGTTCAAATGTTTTCAATCAGGAAGGAAACCAATAGAATTAGGTCTAGCGATTTTCAATAAGAATAATAAATATGGGAGTAAATGAGTCAATAGCATGAACTTCTTTTGATATACATTTTTTAAAATTGGTGATATTGTAGCTAGTAATAACTATGCTTGAAACCAAAGCTGCTGGAGTAGCAATATAAAGCAACATTTTGCTATAACGTATAATCTATTAGCATGTGCAAATCATCTTCAGCTACTGGTCTCCTTACACAAGTCAGATTTAATAAGATTACAAAACAATTCTCATGCTATTCAGTTTAAATGGTTGTTGTACACATAAAAAAATCAAAATTAAATGCTCAGGATGTAAAATTGTCAGTAACAAAACGTTCAATGTAGAATATGAAGGGGGAAAATGACTTGCTGTAAAACTAAATGACTTTCCTCAGGGATAGCAACAAAGCCTTATCTGGTGCCCAGAACCTTGCCACTCCATGGTCACAATGGGACAAATATACACACATACAGATAGTGGAGGATATATATATGTAATATATATCAAATATGATATATATAATAAGCATATATATATAACAACAGCTTTAAATGGAAAATGAAGTTACTTCAATATGCACTAATATGATAAAACTATCTTTTATATTGCTATATAATGTGAATTTAGGCTAAAATCAACCAAAATAAACATCCTAACACCCAGCTTTTTTCATCAAGTTGATCCAAATATTTCTCAATATGGACACCGTGTATCCTAATATTGACATAGTCTAGAAGCTCCTGGCACTTTCAGTATCTGTTTCTTTAGTTCCCCTGAAAGGGCCTTCTAATTTTTTTCTTTTTTCCTTTACCTCTTGAGCTTCTGGACTCTTTTATGAGATCATATTTTCCATCTTAATTTTATTTGATGTATATATTTAACATACTGAAATACATTTTGGGATCCTGACATTTTCTGGAGCATTGATCAATTTAAGGATCCCAGTCAAATTCTGTAACGACCTGGCTGGGAACTCGCAGAGGAGGCAATTGTTTTATGATTATATCATATCTTACAGAATTTTTAACATTAGTTCAGTTTTAATGATTGCAAAATAAATCTGCAGATGTCAACAGGCAGTACAACTCCAGATTACAACAGGAGGTAGAACCCCACCCTCACCAAAGAAAGGATAAAACTTTAGAGGTTGTTTAGAGAGGCAATAATTTTTTTGCATTTCATAAAGAACATTTAGAGAGTACTTAAACAGATTTAAATAATATATGGAGTGACAGACTCTTCTTCAAATTAATTTTCCCAGTTGTCCTAAGTACATGGCTAGTCCCATTTCCCAGTTTTTCCTTGCAGTTAGGTTCGGCTATGTAGCCATGTTCTCTCTAAAAGAATGAGGGCTGGAATTATTTCTGCCACTTTTAGGACTGGGCTTTAAAACCTGGGTGTGCCCTCTCTACTTTCTTTTTTGCAGTTGGCAGCAAACCAGTTTTGATCACAGTTGAGTGAAATCTCTTAAGGGATGCTGGAGAGAAAAAAACAAAAAGAATCTGCATGGCAGCAAGGAGGGGAGCCTCTCTCACTGACCTGCAGTGCTCATTTCCTACTGTTCCATAAGGAATTCACTTTTATCCTATTTAAGCTACAGAATTAATGTTGGGACTCTGTAAAACATTAATAGCACCTATCAAGGCCTATTAACAACTATGTACTGTGAATATATATATATACACACACACACACATATATTCATATATACATATTCATATATACACATATATTCATATATACATACATATTCATACATATATATCTATGATACATAAACTGCCCTTTGCCCAAATGACTCAAAATATGTCAAATTTCACAAGAAATAAATGTTTAAATGATGATCAGCTACAAATATAAACAATCTATTAGTAATATATAAACAAGCTCTTAATAGCAGTAGAAAGAATGCTGCTTAATCCACAGCTACAGTGGATCTTAGAAAATAGGCAATCTGAACCAGGCGCAGAGCCCAGTGCTTTGGGAGGCTGAGGTGGGAGGATTACTTGAGCCCAGGAGTTGGAGATCAGCCAGAGCAACATAGTGAAACTCTTGTTTCTACGAAAAATTAAAAAAAATTAGCCGGGTGTGATGGCCCATGTCTGTAGTCCCAGCTACTCAGGATACTAAGTTAGGAAGGTGGTTCGAGCTCAGGAAGGCGAGGTTACAGTGAACCATGATCAGACCACTGCACTCCAGCCTGAGTAACAGAGGGAGATCCTGTCTTAAGAAATAATAAAAAAAGAAAAGAGAAAAAGAAAAAAAAAGTTGACAATCTTTACAATGCAAGGTCTAATTATTAATGAGGTATGATAATGATATAATGTAGTTTTTTGTTTTTCTGTTTTGTTTTTG
>NW_016107405.1:3089568-3098564 GCF_001604975.1 Cebus imitator | reverse complement strand
GTTCATGGCTGCATCCACTTCCTCCACAGTTGCATATGTGACGAACCCAAAGCCCCTGGAGCGCTTGGTGTTTGGATCTCTCATTACCACACAGTCTGTGAGCATTCCCCATTGCTCAAAATGGCTCCTCAGGCTCTCATCGGTTGTTTCAAAGCTCAACCCTCCAATGAAGAGCTTCCTCAGCTGTTCCGGCTCTTTAGGAGACTCTGACTTAGACATGATCGCAGGGAGAAGAGGGACTGTAACGATGCTTCTTCGGCGGCGTCCACGGGCCTTTGCTTTGTTTTTTAAGAAGGAGTCTCGCTCTGTCACCCAGGCTGGAGTACAGTGGAGTGATCTCAGTTCACTGCAACCTCCTTCTCCCAGGTTCAAGAGATCCTCCTGCCTTAACCTCCTGAGTAGGTGAAATTACAGGCGCATGCCACCATGACTGGCTAATATCTGTATATTTAGTAGAGAAGGGGTTTCATCATGTTGGTCGGGCTAGTCTCGAATTCCTGACCTCGTGACCCACCCGCCTCGGCCTCCCAAAGTGCTGGGATTACAGGCGTGAGCCACCATGCCAGCCTGATATCATGTAGTTTTGAAGAAAAAATATCCCACCTACTTTGCCATTTGAAGACCATTATTTACAATTTTGCCAAATTTCCATCCTAATCATGCCTAGGAGGATATGAAATAGGGTTGCCCAACCATCCCAGTTTACTCAGGACTAAGTGGGTGGTGGAGTGGAGTGGGGCTTCCTTGAATGAAGAATGTTTAGTTTTAAAACCAGGTCTGTCCCAGGCAATCCAGGATGAGTTGGTCACATTTGTATCTGGAATAATTTATAAGCTTTTCTCAAACAAGATATTGGCAACGATAAACAGTGGTAAACCTGTGGATTTTTAACAAGACAAACCAGAGTTTGAATGCTAGAGTCAGAATTTCCCAGTTCTGTCTTGCAAAAGTTACTTCACCCCTTACCCTAAACACTCCCTCCCTCCCACACATTAGGACCTTCACTTGCGAATGAGAGAAATAGCAGATCCTCTTATACATGGGGAGGCCAACCTTCCCAGCCCCTACCCTTGTCTTTCCCTTTCCTTATTCTCCTCTACATAAATTTCCCCATTTCTTTCTGATTTACTTTTTGTCTTTTGAGTTTTTTTATTCTGTGTTATTAGTTTGTTTTTTTTTGTTTGTTTTTTTTTGTTTTTGTTTTTGTTTCTGTAAATCAGCCCAGAACCTTTTGGAAAATAAACATTTTTCAAGGTAATATACAAATATTTTCTTTCATTTTTCAGAAAAACTATGATGTGATAGTAAAGTAAACCAAACATAAATGGTTTTAAAGAGAATACTCATCATTTTCTTTTAAGATCTGCATGTTTTACCAAAACATCCCCAGATAGCAAACCAATGAAGAAAACAAATATATACACTATATTCCTTCCTAGTATAGTTTGTCTCTAATGCTTGTTATCCAGAGACGTTAACTAGAAATTATGATGTGCAATAGCTGGCCTGATGTAAAGCCAAATTTGTCATCCATCTGAGGATAAAAGCAAGCATTAGAGGCCACAAAGCATGCAAGAAGACCTCCCATTAAGAAGCATGCAGCACTCTTAGGTTTCAACTCAATATGCATATTGAGAAACTTGGATAATGCAGATCAGCTTTCTGATACAGGTCCCAGACCCAGCCCTGCCTTTGGATATCTTTAGCCTCCTCTGTGTGATTCAGGCTCTCTGACAAGACAAAAATATAAATAAAAAACTTTGAAACCAAGAATTCTGACCTAATAAGAACACCTGTATCAGAAATAGATTGTTGAAATGTGAAGCTAGCTAAATAAACGCAAGAATGCAAACAATGGGATCACTCCATCCTAACCTGAAAAACCATCACTTAATATTAAAGAGCAGCTAAGTGGTTTGGTTAATAGAAGTCTCATCAGTTCTTGGAATGTGTATGCTAAGACTGGAGCTTCAGGGTATTCCGCAGAAAACTGCCCATTTATTGGTATGTTAGATTTCTTAAGGCCTTTAGAAGTATCTACAACGAAACAATAAACTTCATTCTAACTAGCTGAAGTAAAAGCCAACTAGAAAAAGTAGACAGCTTTATTAAAAGCTGTTTTTTACTTACAGGTAATACAGCCAGAGCCAGCAACATGTAAATAAATTTGTTATTGTGTAAACTTAAAAAGGTCCTCTCCTCTGTATAGACACATTTCCAAAAATCATGCTTGGTGTGGTTCAGGTACTGGTGAGTACAGGAAGAACTAGAGTTCAGTCCCCACTCGCCTTTGTGCAATTCACACATGTACAAACTAAGCAACAGTCTTGGTAGTCAGGGATCTGGGACCACTAAAGTTAAGATAATCATATACATGTTAGCTGAATTTCAGCAGCCAAGTTACTTGTTACAATTTGAATTTAGTGTGCTGACTAAAGTGCTGGAAAATGGAACAGGAAATATTAGGGAGGAGATTGAGCTGTTGAAGACTGAAACCCCAGGCTCACCCAAGTGCCTCCCCCACTCACTGCCCTTAAGTCATTCAGCTAATTCATTCACAAGGGGTAAATTCTGGGGAAGGTGCAGCAATCCAGGTCAAGCCTCACCACTCACAGAAGTAGCGCTAGTGACAGGAAGCTATTAAATTGATGCTAAAGAAGCTATGGAGAGCCCAGAGCCCAAAAACAAAAGTGGTGAAGCAAGGGACCTGAGTCAAAGATCATTATTTGACACAAATTTGGAGCCAGTAGCCAGAAAATGAAGTCTTCTTACTGCTACCTCCAAAAAATAAGGATAGATAAGCAATCAACAAAACTCATAAAGAAACTGTATTGCTAGAAACGTCCCTAGCCTAGCAAATAAAGGCTTATGACTGTTCCACCCTAAGGCAATCTGAATCCGAGTTCTTGTTACCAACAAGGAAAGCACTGCTGAGGCTCCTCCAAGGGAATCCTCCCTGAACCCCTTCTCAGAGATGGCTATGAAGGGCACCAAACAAGGGGAATCTTCTTGGCAGATAATCCTGCAGTAAACAAATCCACTGTGACAGAACCCAGACCAAGGTTAGGGAAGAAACTCAACAGCAAGATGCTTATGATAGTCCCTGGCCATATCAGCTTCTGTACCAGCCCTGGCCAGGGAAATACAATGGATTCCCTAGACCAGCACTGTACTTCAGAGTTTGCACTGTGGCTGTCCTACAATCTGTCTATTCAGATCATGTTTTAAGCCATATGTTGGAAGATCAAGAAGGGTTCCATCCAAATCTGATTTAGGTCAGATTTCTGAATTACTTCAGAGGAGTAACAAACATTACCTGGAGGTCTGCAGAATAAGATGACAATAGCTCTAGATGCTTCATCTGGATGTGACCTTGATTTGTCTCTCATTAGGGAAAGAAGTACATGTATGTTTGTGTGAGGGATCGCTGGATCTCACTAAGTGGAAACATTGTGACATTATCTGCATGTTTACACACACACACCTGTGTGCTGATCAGCCGAAAACAAGACCATAGTAGATAACTTCTCTTGGTCTCTCCAACATGACCCCTTTCTTCTGGTAGTAGTAAAGATACTGAGTCTTGGACCTCAACTTACTGACATAAACCTTTCACAAAAATAAAGTATTTTTAATTGTCTGCATTTTGTGCACACAGTTTGACAATACTGAGCATTTGCTGACTTGCCTTGATTATATAGAGTTCCTGAAGGACAAGATCCTATATTCTTAGAATTCCATCAACCTTATCAGACACGTATGCTGACAAAGAGCCTTGTACGTTGTTCAGCACCCAGTGGACACCCAGTGAAAATTAACTGATGATGATGAATTATACTAGCTTTTAAGCTGTCACTTGATCCCAGAATATAACAACCTTCCTGAATAAATCAAGCAACAGTTTGGTATTCAATACCATTATAAACTTCATCCTTCACCTTCATGAGTCTAGGGAATTGCTGTAAAAGCATAATATGAGGATGGTGGAACTGTAGCAAGGATTCAAGAAATTCACTCTGCTGTAACAAGGGAATTAAAGATTCAGTTACAGATATCATACTATGTGTGGAGAAATGTATCAAAAATACTAGTTAAGTAACCTTTTTGAAAACAGCGTTAGAAAAGTCAAAGTCAAATTATGTATCTAAAAGTTGTTTTTTTTCCTCCTTGTAATAAAAGCAAACCCAACTTAATATACAAGTGAAACTAGTATATCCTTGAGATTACGGCAGTGGGTATGCAAATGAGGTTCCAGTCAGAAATATGGAATTAGGTAGAGGAACATACAGATTGCTAACTGAACATTCACAAAAGTAAATTAATTTCTGGTAGTATACACAAGGTAAATCAGAAGGAAATCAATTTTATTATTATACATTTCCAAAGCTTTAATAGTAGTGCTGATAGCCCTTGAAGTTCATTGGTGAGCAGCTGTCACTAGAAGGGCTTCCATAAGTTCCCTTAAAATGCAGCCTGAGAAAAGGAAATCTTTGGCTTTAATTCTAATAACAGTTCTCATTATAGATGAGACTCTGACATAAGTTGATAATTTAGGAATGCAAGCGGAGTTCTAAGAATTGACTTAGGAAAAAAACTAGGATGGGGCTAATTAGCTGGTCCAAACCATATAGAAAATCCTGGGGAGTTTCCTCCGTAAAGAAGTAATGAACACACTGCTTATCCCACCTAATCAAACAACAATATTCAGATAAATTACACAACAAAAGTTTTCAAACCTGCAGAAGCAGATTCACATATATGAATTTTAAATTTTTTTATATGTCAAAGATTATAGCTTAAACATAATGAAAAATTTTACCATGTAAATTAATAAGTAAAAATGACACTATTTTCTCATTGTGCTCATTTGTTTTCTCCTGAGATTAGAATCTTGCCCATGTTTTAATTTTTTGGAGCATGATTCGGGGAGTATGAATTTTAGATTTTGTCTTTATAAAAGTAGCGAGACAATTTTAAACTCTCTGGGAATAAAATGTTACGTAAAATATAAGCATCTGCAGGTCAGGTATGGTGGCTCATGCCTACAGTCCCAGCCCTTTGGAAGGCTGAGGCAGGTGGATCATTTGAGGTCAGGAGTTCATAACCAGCCCGGCCAACATGGTGAAACCCATCTCTACTAAAAATACAAAAATTAGCTAAGCATGGTGGCAGGCGCCTGTAATCCCAGCTACTCAGGAAGCTGAGGCAAGAGAATCAGTTGAACCCGGGAGGCGAAGGTTGCAGTGTGCCAAAATCACACCATTGCACTCCAGCCTGGGCAACAGAATGAGACTCTGTCTCAAAGACACATATAAGTATCTGTAAATGGCATAAAGAGACAAACTCATTATCTACATTTTAAGATTTTAACATGATTAAGGCTGGGCATGGTGGCTCAGGCCTGTAATTCAAGCACTTTGGTAGGCTGAGGCAGGAGGATCTCTTGAGCCCACAAGGTTGACACCAGCCTGGATAACACAGCAAGACCCTGTCTTTTTTAAATGAGCTGGGCATGGTGGCATGTGCCTGTGGTCTCTTCTACTCGAGAGGCTAAGGTGGCAGAATCGCTTGAGACTGGGAGGTCTAGGCTGCAGTAAGTTGAGACTGCACCACTCCAACTGGAGCAACAAAGAGAGACTTAGTCAAAAGAATAAAAAGAAAAGAAAAAAAATTAATATGATTGAGACCATTTACACAAATATTTTTCCTCTAATTGTGCAATTAAAATCTACTAAATCTCTCAAGGTAGCTTTGGCTGTAAATTGACTTAAATACATCATTATAAAATATTTGTTTTATATACTATGGCGCCAGGCACCATTCTAGGAATAAGGGACATTGCAATGAACAATCTTGTAAAGACTTGGCCCTCTTAAAACTTACAAATATTTATCATTTTACATAACAGGAAATCCGAAACTAGGGCAGCTCTAGTATTATTAATTTCACATCTTTATATTATGAAAGACACAGGTTCTATATCTTCACAGTCATCTCCAGCATATCAACTTTCTCATCTGACTGTTGCCCTCATAGTTATGAGTCTATGATGCAGCTTCAAGCATTTCATCAAAGAATGACATCAAGCCTTGAAAAAAGGGGGCATTCTCCCTTAATGTCTTTTTCTAAAAATATTTAAAAGCTCTTTACCAGAAACCCTCCAGGAGATTTCCTCTCGCATCTCGTTGGTCAGCACAGAGTCACAGGCAGACTCCCAAGCCAATCACTGGCAAGGGGAACAGGATGACTGTGACTAGCTGTAATTAATCAAAATCTTTTCCTCTGACTTTCATACATCTGAACAAAATCTTTACTCTCTTAAGAAAGAAGGCAAATGTTCAGAGAGCAACAAGTAATTTCAACTGCATTAACATTTGTTAAAAAATTTTTTAAAAGAAAAGTATTGGGAATAATATACAACACCGAGAAATTTGCCAGAACTTAAAAAATCTGAACATTTTACATATTTGCTTTAAGTAGGTAGATTTAATTTAAAAAAAAATCCAGTACTTTTTTGAATGACTGAATATTAGCACCTTCATCCCTTAACATAACTGAGAAGCTAAATTCTGTCCATTAACAATCTCCTAGAATAGTCTGTCCTCTAAATTGTCCTATCGCTACTAACCATGCTTCCCAGATACAACTTCGACATACACTCTGGGAACCTAACCCTGTCCTGCCGGATCAAAACCTTTCAGGGAGTGGATCCTGGAAACAGTATTTGAAAAAAGCTTTCAGTTGATCTTGATATACAACCAGATTTTAAACTATTGCTCCAGTATAAATTATTATTCTGTAAATGTTATTTTATTCTTTTATTATAGTGTTTGGTGACACAAACAACCTGTTCTTTTTGATATTTTCTTGGTGGGAGCCATAGTCATGTGACTGTGGGTTGTAAAATTCCATGATGACACCTTCCACTAAGTCTCATCAGCCTGAAGTGCAGGTGGGTGCTTCGAAAATGATATCTTGGTGGTTTCGTCTTGAGGGTAGAAAAAATAAAACCATATTAAAATGACAACATCCAGTTTGGTGGTGGTTTTCCTTTTTTCTTTTTCTTTTTTCCTGACTAGGACATTAGAGGGAGCGTAATGAGCACAGACTTTCCCAGTCGTAAAAGAGAAGTAACAACCGGCTCACAGTTTCAGCACAGCCAAGCCCAGTGGCACTCACAAATCATTCTTTACCTTTGGGAATTTACTTTGATAATGTAAAACACTAACTGTTATCTTTGACATTATGAAGAACTAATTTTGCTACGTCAAATAAATAATATAGCCTACTAAAACTAAATTGATTTTCTAAATTTGCTCAAAAGATTGCTTTCATTAATGAAATCCTGAAATTTAATCAATGCTTATTTTCAGTGACAATAGCATCTGGCAAATATGTGAAACACTAAAGTCAACTTAAAGAAATCTAGAGATTCGGGTTTTAAATGTTGTCTCTAGAAACAGCATCCTGTTGGCATACTGTACATATATAGAAAAATTGTAACCTGAAGCAACACGGCACGGAGGTGATGTTATTCTATTTTGTATGTAATACATTTTAACTGAAGTACTCTTCTAGGGGAAAACAAAAGCAAAACTAAAAAACAGTGTCAGAATACAAGGGTAAAATGTAAGAAAAATGAAATAATGAAATAGGGAAAGATACAACCAAATGACAGATAAAGAAAAGATTACTTTTTCTCATATTATAAACTTTCATTGAACACCTAATAATATCCAGAAAACTCTGTGCTAGTTAATAGGTGTCAGAGAGGCAATACATCTCGAAAACTCTCCTAGATTACAAAGCTGGCCTGTCTCTGCTCATTCCCCGCCACCTGCCACTGACTGAATGGGTAAGCCCTTGCTATGTGCCTTGCACACAAATACCTCTCAAATGTCAACTGTGTTCCATAATCCATCTTTTCCACCCCATCTTCCTTGCCAAGATCAGTTTAAGTCCTCACCATCTCTTGTCCAGGTTATCTTGGTCTCCTAACCTGAACTCCCAGCCCTCAGATTTTCTCTTCCAGCCTATCTTCCATTTCACTACCAAAAGTATATCTCTAAAAAATAAAACCAAAACAAAACTTGTTTATACTAATGTGCTAGATGAAAGCTCCAGTATGTGCTCATCTCCAGGATAAAATCACAACTCAGTAGGCTCTTCCAAAATCCTTCACAGTATTGCTCCAAACTCCTATCCCATTTTTTTATCTTATTTTCCCATGCTCTAGCTACACTGAATTTCTCCTAATTCCCAAAGATATCATGATCTTTCCAGGCCTCCAGGCCTTGCACCTACTACTCCTGTCCTTGGAATGCCCTTCACTACGTCCTAGTCTTACATGAGCACCAAGGTCAAATGTCATCTACTATCTGCCTTTGCTAAATGGTTCCCCTGGGAACCTTGTGGCTTCCTACTCTGTATCTAGAGCAAAATTTGTTTAAAGGTATGTCCTCTCCCCCAAATGATATGCTTGTCCATAGCAAGAAACATTCCACTCCTTCATTTATATAGTCACTCAACAAACATTTATTAAATGACATATGGAAATCCACATACATACAGTGCTATTCTTCTGATCCAGCACTGAGAACAGTGGCCACATAGAAAAATGACATACAGTAAGAATAGAAAGAAGCAATAATGTTCAATAAGAACATTATTGAAATAGTTCCCCATTTCAATGTTTAAATAAAATCTGAATAGGGGCCGGGCGCGGTGGCTCATGCCTGTAATCCCAGCACTTTGGGAGGCTGAGGCAGGTGGATCAGTAGGTCAAGAGATCAAGATCATCCTGGTCAACATGGTGAAACCCCGTCTCTACTAAAAATACAAAAATTAGCTGGGCATGGTGGCACAGCCTGTAGTCCCAGCTACTCGGGAGGCTGAGACAGGAGATTTGCTTGAACCCAGGAGGCGGAGGTTGCGGTGAGCCAAGATCACACCATTGCACTCCAGCCTGGGTGATAAGAGCAAAACTCTGTCTCAAA
>NW_016107405.1:3083370-3089500 GCF_001604975.1 Cebus imitator | reverse complement strand
TACATATTGCTTACCTAGAAAAGCAAGTTTAAAAAAAAAACAATACAATTGCATTTCTCTGCACTTCCCTGATGTAATCTGACTTATTCTACTTAACCCTGATAATTTTTGAAACCTGTAGCAAGTGTCTTCCTCTTCCAAACCATCATAACCATCTCCTGCACATAACTCATAAGGCCAATTATTATTTCTAATTCAGATGTGTTGGAAAAATGACAATGTCCAATGTATTCATCACCACAGACCTCACATTAACTTCATCAATGGTTAGAAAATGTAACTCTGCATTCCAACAGTAGACAAAAAACCATAAATAATACATGGAGCTAACAAAAAAACTGAAACAATAAAAAGATTTCAGCACTTGAAGAAAAACAGGGAATGGAAATACCCACTATACATGAAATTATGTTTTCTTTATGTTATGCATTCTTTTACCATTTATCTACTATGTAACAGACACAATGCTAATATGAGTTAAATAGAGGTGAACAACAATACGCTAAACCTGTAAGTAAACAAAGCCCAGCACAGTGGCTCACACCTGTAATCCCAGCACTTTGGGACGCTAAGCCAGGAGGATCAGTTGAGGCCATGAATTCAAGATCAGCTTGGGCAACATAGCAAGACCCCATCTCTACAAAAATTTTTAAAAAGTTAACCAGGAATGGTGGCACCTGCCTGTAGCCCTAGCTACTTGGAAGGCTAGGGCTGGTAGACGGCTGGAGCCCAGGAGGTTGAGGCTGCAGTAATCTATAATTGTGCCACTGCACTCCAGCCTGGGTAACAGGCTGACAGACCTTGCCTCAAAAACAAACAAATAATAGATACCCAGTTTTAAATTATGGCAACTAATATAAAAATACTACTGGCAGAGAGAATGCCAGGGGAAATATTTTAGTTTGTATAGCAAGGAATGGCACTCCAACAAAGATCTGAAGGGAAAGGGCCCTCACAAAGACAAGGAGTAACAGCGTCTCAGATCAGATTAACAACACCTGCAAAGCCTTGAAGCAGAACAGGGCTCAGCATATTTGCTGACCTGATGGAAAGCCAGTGTGGCCGGAGAATACACACACTGTCCTCTGCACTGTATGCTTATTGCCTAAATCAAATGATAAACATTAACAAATACATTAGAACAATCACAGAATGTACTTCCATAAACCTTTCCCAGCAATATTCTTCCAAATATTGTGCTTATTTACCATATAAGCCATTACCATCATAAATTATTCATTTATAAGACCACTCTCAGTATAACTGACCAGAAATTGGCTTAAATATTTACTGCAAACCAAGACACTCCCTATAAAAGGTTCTTCTAAGTTACATATAGGGGCCATCGACTGCATATAAATGTAAAACACAACCACAATTTGGAATATTAGAAAACACTTATAGAAATTTTATACCTTAATTACTTTCCAAGAAAGAAACACATTTATTTCTCTGAAAACCTATTTATATTGAAATTGAGTGAAAATTGTTCTTAGGCTAGAGAGAATACCGTGAATGATCTGATGCTCTTTAATAATAAAATGAATGGTTGTGAGGGAATCATGTTGCCAGTCTTATGAATCTGCTCAAATTTTAGAAATGAGACTATTCCTCTGATTTGTATCTATCTTTATATTTTAGTCTAATTTCGTAAATCTGGTTCCTTTAGTCAATTAAAACATGTAATTCTCTAGCAATAGTTCTCAACCTTTTTCAACTCCACAGAATTTGTCTGAGCACATCCTTTAGTAATATCCTGTGAGGTTCAAAAAAAGTCTCCTTCTCCAGAGACTCTTATGTCTCCTGCCTTCTGCACTTCACTGGAGAATCGTAATTTTAATACTGGAAAAATGGAAGGTTAGAATGATGACCAAGGACAGTTTTTATCATAAGGGCAAACCCCTGTGGAAGAACAAAATGGACAACTTGACAGTAAATTGAATCTCTATATATCTGAGTCCTTAACAATTCCCATTAATTTCAAGTAATTATTTTCTATTAATATAGCCTTTCAAATCCCATATCATGGTTTACAAATTTCAAGTGGTTACTACATATTCTCATTGATAATCAAAGATCATTTTCAAAAGTTGCAGCTCTGGCTCTGCCACTATCTGAGTATTCTTGGACAAGCTACTTACCTCTCTGCTTCAATCAGTCAATTGAGAAAGACAGAGGTTGAACACACTGATCTCTGAGCACCTTCCCTATCTTTAAATTACAAGAGTATAGATCCATAACATGTAGAAAAACAATGCTTATATGACATGATATCTAGAAAACAATCTGAAAAGAATCAATATAAGTACCCACTTCATTAGGCCTTGTAATTCAGAATCTAAGCCATCTAAATAATATTTATTAACATAATTATGAAAATTTTCTTCTTTTCTAGAGAAACAAGAGAGGGTAAAAGGTGTGATACCTTCCACCCTCTCTTACTTGTTTTAGTAGGATCAGTAGTTTTAGTAGAATTAGAATCTGAATCACAGAGCTCCACACCTCACCTTCTCTAAGTACGTGTGGTCCTTCACCACACACTGGTATTATATGCTGCCTACCCCGTTACAGCATTTAACTAGGAGCCTCGCTCCTATTAAACAGGGAGTGGCTGATGAGTAAGGCACACTTTTAACCATTCTTTTATTTTCAATTTTCCACCAGTTGCATTATTATTATTGCTATTCCTAGTCAACTTAGAATGTGGGGGTCAAGCTAATTAGCTTACAACAGGTGACCTTTCTTTTTTAAATTTTTTTTTTAAGAAGCACCATTCTATGTTTGTATCTATAGTCACTGACACCTCCAATTATTCCAAAGTCTTCCTACATAATCATTATGTGGTGAAATTTCATCAGTTATTTCCCCAGGCACACTAGAGTGGACTGCAATGGGCCTGACTGACTGGAAACTCTCGAAGTTGAAATTAAGTTATCTGAATAATGAAACTTCCTTATGGCATTTTCCAAAAGACTAAGTTTTAATGTTGCATGCCAAAACAATATCATGCAGATATGTCAGAAGTGGAGATGCACATGATAATGAACCTGTCTTCCAAGAGAACTTTCACAAATATTTTCACATTTGTATTAACATACAAAGATATGAAAATGACACTACACCTTCAATTAAGAGGGAGAAGAATAAAGCCATCCCCAAGTGATTTAATGTCTTCTTTGCTCTCTGAGAAATACTATTCTATTACTATAAACCACCCATTTTTCAATTCACTGTAATTTAGTGTTTCATACACTAACATGGACACTAAAATCTGTCATTATTACTGACCAAGCTGTCATCACACCTACCCAGTCATGCCAGAGCTGCAGCTTCTGACTCTGAGAGCTTATTTATCTCATTTTGTTTTATAGGCTCAAGAAGTGATAGTTGGTCTTGTGTTTGTTTGTTTTTAGTAAAAAGAAAAATTAATTCAGAAAATGAACACTACCACACATTTGTCGTTTTTGCACATAAAGGATGTACTCTGTGAACTGTATCATTCAAATATTGTTACTTTAATACTGTAGATGTCATAACATAAACAAACAAAATTGAAGACTTCTTCTCAGTCAGTATTATAACAAACCCCTCATTTCCTCTAGGCTTAATGCGGATATGGAACTGATCATGAACCCAATGTTTATCAAAATAAGCAAACCTGAGGAAGGTGATAAATGAGGAGTGGCAATTCCTTAGCTAAGTAATAGGCTCCATATTTTAGGGAAAATAGTTTTAAACATACTTAAGATAATGATGATAACCTGCATCAATTTCAGAGTAAAGACTTCACAGAATTGTGCAAAAGATAAGAGATTGTATTTTGTTTGCGTGCCTCCAAAAAAATCCAGAGTATATGGTGCTTGCATATGGTCTTATGCTACCTGGACTGTGTCTGTTGTATCCTGATTAGTTTCCACAGTAAAACTAAAGCCAATAGAGCCGGGCGCGGTGGCTCAAGCCTGTAATCCCAGCACTTTGGGAGGCCGAGGCGGGTGGATCACGAAGTCCAGAGATCGAGACCATCCTGGTCAACATGGTGAAATCCCGTCTCTACTAAAAATACAAAAAATCAGCTGGGCATGGTGGTGCGTGCCTGTAATCCCAGCTACTCAGGAGGCTGAGGCAGGAGAATTGCCCGAACCCAGGAGACGGAGGTTGCGGTGAGCCGAGATCGCGCCATTGCACTCCAGCCTGGGTAACAAGAGAGAAACTCCGTCTCAAAAAAAAAAAAAAAAAAACTAAAGCCAATAAAGGAACTCCCTCAATGTGAGAGTGATTAGAATTCTATTCTGCAAGAACAGTTTAGTTTATAATATTTATTCCTGGTAGCAAAATAGTTCCTTCCACAGAGGCAGTTTCTTCACTTTTACTTAATAAAATCAAATTATTACAAGCTGTGTTCCTTCTGCTCTTTCTCAGCACATATTTATTTCACAATGATAAGTTTTCCTACTTTGTGAGTGCCAGTTTTTCTGGAGTAAGTCCATTACTCAGTTTTTAATAAAAGAGTAACTTTTAATAATTAAATGGCCAAGTCCTATTAAATGTTTAAATATTGTGATACAGATTATTCTGATACAAGCAAATAATTATTATTGGCTTATTGACTACAATGGTACCAAAAGTTGTATAGAAGCAATGTTTTCCTAGCAGGCCTATAATATTTGTTATTATCTTTGTTTTGGTAACAACTCCTAAATGAGCAAACTATGAACTTTTATACAGTGAGAATAGCTTAAAGCTTCCCCTAATAAATCTTCTTGGTCTTATGCTGTATTTCCACACCATTGAAAGAAAAAGCTGATATTGCACAGTTTTGAAGTACACTGTTCTCCAAAGTATATGCTTCATCAGCAATTTATTTTAACATCCACATCTCCCTCTCAAAGGGAATTGAAACTAATTATGTATTGTCCCAAATGCCTAGATACCACTGACACCATATGAATTCATATATTATTCAAAAAGCTGATCTTTTTTTACTTATTAATATGACTCTTAGGTAAACTGTATCTCTATTATAAGAGACTTTGCTTTATGCCAAGAACAAACTCTAGCTATGATAGTTAAGGAGACATTATTTCCAATATGTCTACAAACACTCGATTGGAAGGCTGCTTATTCCAGAAATTTTTAACTAAAAACACAGCTTACTCCAATTCAGGAACAGAGGGTCAAAGGAAGATAAAGGAAGCAGGTGTTTGTAAAATTCTTCAGAAAAAAAAGGCAAAATAGTTTTCATCCTTAAAAACTTTACTCAAATCTAACATAAACCTTGATTTCAATTTAATGTACCACAAATCCTAAGATAATCAACTAATTTCTTATGACTACATCTGAAAGATTTTAAAGTCCTTTCATTGTACCATTTAGCCAGACTACCTGTGCAAATTATAATCATTCTTTTGTAATATTATAAAACTTAGGTAAAAGTGTTACAGAGTAAAACTAAAAGTCAGAAACACATTCTGAACAATGTTTATATCTCTTGAGAAAAGAGCTTCCCAAAAGAGCTAAGGGCTAAGCCTTCTAAGAAGCCAATACATGGGCTATCCCAAACAGAAAGCCATACCTATCAGTTCCTGTGGGCCATCAGTCATAACTATAAAAAACCACTTTCTGAAACAAGGTCTTTAAGTATTCAAATAAATGACTAATATTCAACTTATTTTCAAGCTTTGTTGTAGGACAATATTTTTAATCAAAAACCTTAACACTAAATCTGTGCTGCACCTCAGAAGTACCTGAAGGCTTACAAATGCCCAAGCCCTACTCCTAGTGATTCTAAGCTCATTGGTCTGGGGTGGGTTCTGGACATCGGTACGTATTTTAAGCTCAGATAAAGAGTTGAAAAACATTATTTCACACAAAAGGATATGAGTATAGAATAATAATTCCTACCCCCACCTCATATCATAGCTATCAAGTTTTTTGTCTTGCTGCAGAAGGAAAATGCATTATTTACAGCACATTAAAAATGGCATATGCTGAGATTCTCTACCTATCCCTTGGAATGAGACTGTTCTCTTGGAGGCAATAAGTACATGGTATTAAAGAATAAAAAAGCCCTTTTTTCTAAGATGGCATATATATATATACACACACACACACACACACACACACACACACA
>NW_016107405.1:3032042-3083260 GCF_001604975.1 Cebus imitator | reverse complement strand
ACACACACACACACACACACACACATATATATATACATACACACATACACACACACACACACACACACACACACACACGTATATATATATATAAAGCCCAAGAACTGTTTTGAATTTCGCACAACAAAGATGAAATTCTGAAGGAATATGGTATACTGCAATTTTTCCAACTTTTCTCTGGCCAACACAAGGGCAGAATGCAATCTTATTAATATTAGTAGTAAAAGAGCCTTAATTTTCAACTAGAAAAGTGCACTAGAACTGGGAGCTTGGAATAAGGTTATTACTTGGAAAAACTGTCCCCTCTCCTGTGATTCTAACATACTCTCTAGAGGACCATATACATCACAAAGTCCCTTCCCTATCCTTATCTCTCCTCCACTCTCCATTTGAGAATCACTCTAGGGTTAAAGCTGTATGGGAAAAATCAAGGTATTCGGTGCATGGCCCTAGGCCACTTGCTTGACTCTGGAGTTCAGTATTATTGATAAGTAATAAAGATACTTATCCGAACTGTTTGAGCTGCTGATAGGCCAGGTTAGATCAAAATATGAAAAACTTCATTAACTGTAAAAAGCCATGTTAATATTACTAATAAAAACATCCTTTAATATGCATGAACTGTGGACTGAGAAAATTAGCTCCTTAAGAGAAGCAAAGATAGTCAATCCACATTTTAAACAAATTACCACAGCTTAACAAATTGAAAGCTGCCAGTCTCCTACAGAGAAGCTAAATGTAGTCAAAAGGTAAAGACTTCCATTTGTTCAACAATTAACATAGATGTACTGGGGGGAACTTTGCATGGCCCTGGGCTGAGGGATATGAGGACTACAGAGCTGAATGAAACACCAATCTTACCCTTAAGGGGCCTTCAATCCAGTAATGGAGAAGAGGGTCATAAACACATGTATTACAATTTTGAAACTAATGAGTCCTTTAGGAGAGATACAGATAAACACTGCAAATCCCAGATGAGGCAGAAATCACATAGGCCTTGCTTATTGAGCAAGAGACATGGAGAGACAGGTAACATGAGTGAAGCCTGGGAGAAGGAAAATACTAGACAAGTGAACAGAGGCACAAGTAAAATATTTTGGTTATGGCAAAAGTTCATGAAAGGAAGTAGTATAGAAAAAAATCAATTTCTTTTTATTTTTAAAATATATCATCCAAAATTGTTTACTGAAAGTTCATTGTGATCCTGGAATTATGCTGATTGCTGGGAGTGCAACATAGAGCCAGCAAACATTAGACATGTGAATTGCACAAATAAATTACAATTGTGGCAACAACTAACAAGAAAAGGGTGTTGTAAGAAACAGGAAAAGCTATTTTAGATGTGAGTCTGGGAAGGCCTTTCTGAAGATCTGGTATGCAAAAGACCAGAGGCAGAAAGGAACCCAATGGCATCTGAGAGACTGAAAGGAAGTCAATTTGAACTATAGAGGCAGAAAGTGGTGAGAGGAGTAGCGGCATAGGGAGTGAATTTCAAGCAGAAAACATGCCCTGTCAAACGCTACAGATAGAATGAGGATTGAGAAGAGGCCACTGCACTGACATACAAGACCTATCAGTATCAAAAGACTACTGTGGTAGTATTTACTAATTCTTCCAGGACATAGACCAAAATGGCTTAAGGTATCAGGCATAGCAGAACTGGTTTTGACTACCAGAAGATGTGCTTAGATATAAACTACAATATCCCAGAAATGAGGGGACTAGAACATAATCTGAATCCTTATAGAACAATAAGTGTCATAAAATAAAAAGGCAAGAATGAACTAAAAATGGAAACCAACTAAAAACTGAGAAGCAGAGACATTTCAATTGAGATTAGAGGACACATATTGATACTATAATTCATCCTTCCACTACATAACACTCTTCAACTGTGCCCTGCAGGCTTGGAACCTGAAGTGAGAAGACTGATGAATGGTCTGGTTACCACAGCTTCAGCATAAGCATGGCAGAAATGGCATAAGACTATGGAATTTAGGGAGATCGTGAAAGATCATTTGCAGATTCCAGCTGACCATAAAAAAGTCAGGTAAAGTCAAAAAGGAGATAAGATACTACAGAGGAAAAGAACATAATTAGCAGATTAGACATTATTATTAAGGGAAAGGGCAGGGAGAAATTAGAATGTGAATTTCTCGTTTCAAAATCTTAGAATGGAGCAGATCTCCATGATAAAAAAAAAAAAAAAAGGCAAAGGTATATCAATAGATAGTATAAGGTGGACTGAGTGAAATAGGTAAGGCTGTTAGACTTAAAGAAGTCAAGAATCAATGTGATTTCAAACAAATGAAAAGAAGCTCTAGATCAGTCTGGTACTGGGAAGTCACGACTTAGAAGGGCAAATAAGACACTAAAATCAGCTCCTGTGTCCATGGGTTTCAAATCTGTGGATTCAGTCAACCACAAATCAAAAACACCCAGCACGGGGGAAAGGTGGATGTGACTATCCCAAACATGTGCAAACTTTTTCTTTGTAATTATTCTCTAGACAATACAGTACAACAGCTATTTACATACCATTTCCATTGTATTAGTTATTATAAGTAATCTGGAGATAATTTAAAGTATACTGGAAGATATGCATCAGTTTTTTGCAAATACCATGCCATTTTATATAAGGCACATGAGCATCCGAATATTGGGGTATGCTCAAGGGTCATGGAACCAAACTCCCACAGATACTGAAAGAACAACTGTAGTTAAAGACCACATAGCTAGAAGGTGGAGCAGAAGGCGTAAAGAATCACAGCCATATCACACTCAACACAGTTTCACACAATGATTGACTAATTCAAGGTTCTGCTATTTGATTTTCTGTGACACCTGGGAATTAATATAATATCAACACCCTTTCACTATCCAGGAACCAGACTGGCAACTAGCTTCAAATTTAATGTTGAAATAATCAGAAGTTCTTGAAACTCTTCAGCCTACTTTGAATTAGTCCAAACACATGTAGACTTTATGGTAAAAATCAATATTATTTCAATTCTGTTTTTAAAAAAGATTTTTTATTATATATAGTTTTTATTGCATTGGGGTAAAATCTTTAAAATTTATTTAATTTAAAAGACAACCTTTTATTTAGAAATCAAAAAACAAGTTACATGTATTTGAATAAAAAATGCTGAATAACTTGTGCTTTAAAAAATGTGAAGCTAGATGAAAAATCAACTACGACAAATTGGCTAAAATATTGTAAACTTAACTGTGTAAGAATATGGGTTTAATCTTACATATTCAGTAGTAAATATTTTCACATGCAACCATTTGATAAGACTTTTAAAAATCTACTCAATATGGGAGAAGTACAATAATAAGAACCCAATTCACAAAGAATAGGAAGAAAATGGTAATTATTAATAATCACACCATTCGTTGGGTGTGTTGTTGTTGCCACTGCTGCCTACATTATCACTCCCCTTTGTAATTATGACAGTGCCTTTGCAATGCTGAAGGAATATCATGAAGATAACCTGCAAAGACAGTCCTCCACATAAATGATACATTAATATCTTTTTCATAAAGACAGGGAATGATGGACAGCATCCAAAGTATGATCTTATTATGATCACACTGGCGTGAATCAATTATTCACGACAATTTGAGATGGTGGGAATCTTTTTTTTTTCTTAAATTTTCTAATCGGAGCTCTCACAAGTTCTCATGAACCATGGAAAATATACTTAATTAAAGAATGTTCCAAAGCAGAACAAATTTCTCCACCCACTCTCTTCTATGGTTCACTTTAATGTAATTTTCATCCTCCAAGAGAGCATCTGTGTGTTTAAGAAGAGATTTCCCTTGACTTTTGTGTATCTTATTGCAGAACTCAGGGACCTGGAAAAAATCCAGCGTTTCGTGGAAAACTGTGGAGCATGGATTTGCCACTAACTCCATAAAGGCTAGTTGCAAAAAAAAAAAAAAAAAGTAGACCCAGGGGCAAATCACATATTGATTCCCAGCTTGCTAGAGAGGAATTTCTACCAGCCCCCCTCATTCTGATACACCCCTACCCACTGTACAGAGCCTTAGATAACACTAGAAACAGGTCTTCCTGCCTTTTGCTGGCTGAGGGCAGTTAAGAGCTGAGAGCAACTGTCTTCCGGAGCTTGCTCATGGCAATTGTTCCACATAGCTATAGTTACTCATGTTTGTGACTAGCATAGCAACTGATTTTCCCAAGCCCAGAAAAACTTCTCCTTCCTGAATTTTGGGAATTTACAGATAATTATAAAATAGATATAGAATACTACTTTATGTTTACCAGAACTGGAGTCCCATGCCTTCAATGCCTACAGCCAGGCACAGCATCTTGGGTGTGAACTATGCAGTTGCAGAAAGCCCTGTACTTGGAAGGACCCCCAAGCCTGGCTTAATGTTCCACTGTTGTTCTCTTGAAAATTCATAATAATGTTTTAACAAGAGACCCTACATTCTCATTCTGCACTGCCCTCCATCTTGCGAATCATATAGGTGGTCCTGTCTCCTACAGAACCTGAGGAAGCTGAATGTACTAGACTACCTATAACCTGAAGCATCTACAGATGACTAAGCTCTAATGCTACTTTGAAGAGCTGGTACCCCACCAGCATGATTTTGCCATATCATGCAATAATTTTCTTTTAAAAATGTTTTTGTTTTTAAGATAATAAAATAATTCACTTCATGGAAAAAAATAACAATACAGAAGAGAGAATGCAGGATATTAATTGGGAGTCCTCTTCACCTATATTCTCCCACTCAATTTCATAAAATTCCCTAAAGGAAACATCGTGAGGAGCTGGAACTATATCTTGCATTAAGAAAAATGTAAACGCACATGTATAATTTGATATTAACCTTTCTTTCATATATTTATGTATCTATATATATACACACATACTGACATATGTCTTTTTTTATTATAATTTTGTTTATCTACTAGACTAAATGAAGAAGACTCTTTAGAATCTTACAATAGTGAAGACTGGTTCCAAAAAGTCTGTATTTTTTTTTCCATTCATTTCAGGGACCCACCTTAGAGAATATTAAACTACTATTCCATTCATCCCCAACAGGTGACTGACCTTAGTCCAAAGCAGCAAAGAACCAGAGTTGACCAACTGGCTATTCTTCCTAAACCACTTGCTTTTCTTTAGTTTTTTTTTTTTTTTTTTTTTTTTTTTTTTTTTTTTTTTTTTTTATTTAACCTTTCTCACTACTCTCTTCAACTCATTATTCCACTTGTCTTTCTAGTGCTCTGTTCCTTCCTTCAAGTAAGTTTGCATTTTTTTTTTTTCTTTTTGAGGCATGATCTCTCTTCATCACCCAGGCTGGAGTGCGGTGATGCAATCACAGTTCACTGTAGTCTCGTCTTCCTAGGCTCAAGCTATCTTCCCATAAGCCTCCCAAGTAACTGGGACTACAGGCAGGCACCACCATCCCTGGCTAGTTTTTTGTTTGTTTGGTTTGTTTTGTGGAGTCAGGGTTTCACTGCATTGCCCTGGCTAGTCTCAAACTCCTGAAATCAAGCAATCCTCATGCCTTGGCTTCCTGAAGTGCTGGGATTGCAGGTGTGAGCCACTGTGCCTGGCTCCTCCTAAAACTTTAAGGCTCAATGAAGCATCTGAAATTCAAGAAACACTGATTAAAAACTCAGCTTTACCTATTATTGGATATGTTTGATTAAAATAAACCTCTAGGTCTCTTCTTCCCCAACTGTTATATATGGCAATTCTTATGCAGGCTTTTCCAAAACTTGCACTTTTGGTTTGGGAGAAACTATTTCAGTCCCTCATCCTCCTTATGACTATACCTTGAGCCTCTACCTCCCCTGAGACCATTCCAACTCAGAAATCTTAAATTCATATTTCTCATTCTCATACTGCATCTTCTCTTCCCATATTTTCTATTCAGTTACTACATCTGCTTTATTTCTGAAACAATAGGAGACTATGAAAGCTGTTGCTGTTTTTTCTTATTTGTGATGCCTTTCTTGTCTTTATTTCCTTCCCTACCTATTTTATAGCCATAGCTCATCACTTCACACCCTCTTTGGACAATATCCTTAACTCATTTGCCCCACTGTCATTTCATCACAACTATCACTTGTTCAAACTAAAACCTCGGCCTCATTCTCAGCACCTGTCATTCCTTTAACCACATACGTCTTACTGGTTTCATCCCATAGAAAGCTGAATCCATCTCCTCCTTGTAAACCTACCTGTCATTACCCCAGTCCACGACACCTTCCTTTCTCAGCAGAATTATACAAGTCTTCCAGTTTATCACTTAATGCCTTCAGTCCTTCCCATTCCTATTTATTTTCTATTTCAAGAATCATCATCCTAAAATACAGTCAAATTAAAACACACTGTTGATTAGATCACTTCTCCTTTCAATGCTTTCTATCTTCCCTTAACTCTTTAACAGATTATTTCTCTCTCATCTTTCTCCATCCCTCATCTAACATACATCCCAGCTTACACAAAACTTCCCCAGCTCTCCTCAAAATGTCCCCATCCTCTCTTACCTCTAGACCTGTAGATGTGCTGTGCTTTGGGCTTGGAACACCCCAACCTCAGCCCCTCCCATGAACGGCTTCAGTTGGTGGTATCACAGACAACACTTCTACTGGAAAGCTCTCTCTGGCCCCCTCCCCACATGAGGCTTTGTGTTATCCCATAAGAACTTACCACGGCCTGCACTTCTCCTCTGGTGCACTCATAATACACATGATCATATCACAATAAATTGTATCTCCCAAAAGGCTGTAACCTTTAGATGCTGAACCCATGCCCGTCACTGTATCTCCAACATAACACAGCTGGTAAACTGTAAGCATTCAGTCTTCCTGTAATCAATTTTTAATTTTGTTTTTAAAATTACACCTTAACCCCTAATTCCCAAATTTCAATATAACAACATGATCTGCAAAAACATAGTTTATGTGTAAGTTCACAGTGTCCAGATCCAGGAAGTTTGAGGTTTGAGTACTAAAATTATCTAAACCACAGCATTTGTGGTCTTGATCATTAAATGTTATTTATTTCTTCAGTGGTTAGCATTTTTGAGATGATCTCTAAGCCTGTTCCCAAGCCTCAGCTCCTTCCTGAGGCTCACAAACACTCTCAAACGGGAGAAGAATACATCTGCTTCCTCCCTGAGCCCTTGTCCACCACTGACACTTTAATACCATCTCATTTCCCCTATTAATGACCAAAAAATTTAGGAATAATAGGAAGAGATTAAAAGCTTTTAACCAAAGAAGCAGGATACAGATTACAAATCAAATGTCATCAAATACAATAAAAGTGAAAGGTAAAGTAATAAATTAGAATGATGGTATCAATGATCGGAAGAACAACAATAGTAACATACATTGTGCTTTATGGTATTCAAAGCATTTTAAAAATATTCTTACCCAGTCTTCACAATAGCAAATCTGATCACTAATTCAAACATAATGGAAAGTAACTAGCAAGCCCGAAAAGAAGCCTGGTTTGGGGGAAACACAGAGAAGTATACATAGAAACATATACTTCCATAAATTTCAAAGCAGTCTCTTTCTTTGTTTCACTCAGCAAATTCATTTGTATATAACTTGTCATTTCACAACTCATTAAAATCCATGAGGAAATTGAAATTTACAAATCCAGAAAAGTAGAGGTAAATATGAGAAGGAATTTATTATCAGTTACAATCTTTAAATAGCAATGGGCTTCATTATACATACTTTCATACAGATGAACAATATCTATAAATGCAGTAGGATTATACACGTCTGTTAGAAAGGCAGAGAATAATATGAGAAAGAAGAAGAAAAATGAAAGAAAGGGAAGACAAAAGAATGGAAGGGAGAGAAGGAAGTATGGAAGGAAAGTTCATCCAAGCTGGAGGGAAGGATGCAAAAGGCAGGGAGGGAACTAAGGTCTTCTCCATTTTTTTTTTTCTTATGGATAGCCAAGAAAAATAAGGAATATGGGAAGCAGAAAAGACCATAAATAAAATGTCATTCCTATTCACCTCCTCAGAAAATAAATGGTACACAGATCACTACCATAAGAACTTCACTGGAAACTCTTCAAAGTAGCCTTATCAGTAAACGATAGTCAAATTTAGAACTTGATTGCTTTAATATCATAAAAGTCATCTACACATACTTCAGACTTCACATGAGTAAACCACGTGAGGCTTGGAGGTAAGAAGGGAGTTAGAAGGAATACATGGAATACTGTATTGATTCAGAATCATCTCAGGGCCTTAACATCTGAAATAAAAGAGGCAAGGTAGGTAAAGCATCTCTTCCCTCCCCCTCATTAATTCAATACACTTAAGTCATCATGCGTTTATTAAGCATAAATCATGTAGCAATCAGTGTGCTGGCTATTGTTGTAGACAATATCAAGGGTCTCAGAAAGACGTGATCTTTGGGATGCAGGCTGTCTGGACATGTAACACAATGGAGCCATGAAGAACCCCAAAACAAAACACGACTTAAAATGAAGTTAGGCTCAAGGATAATAATAATGAAAACCAATAAATTCAGTGAGTGCTTACTCATTTGGCCCTGGGCTAAGGAAGCATACAATATAATCATTTAAATAACAGTGAGGCATAGAGTATTAGCATCACCTTCTTAAAAATGAGAAATTAGAGCCCACAGAGGGTAGGTAGGTAACCGGCCCAGCATTAGCAATAATGATACAGTCAGGGTCTGATTCCTGGAAGTCAGTTTCCATTGACCTCTCAGCCCTTGAACATTAAATGCTCAAAACTAAAATCGGCTCAAAATGAAATGATTCTCTCCAGCTTCTGGGCAGAACCCAGACAAGGATGGAATAATGCAGCCTGAGAAGAAGTATGTCAGGTAACTTGAAATCCATTCTAGAATACAGCTTAATGGCTGCCATTGACCCATGAGATAAATACAGAAACACTTCAAAAATTACTTAGGATTATCCACCCAACCTTGAACCCAAACGATTGGTTTGATTTTGGAATAATTGACGATGAAGATCCCCCTTTAAAACAATAATCAAAACATGTAAACTACAGCCACCATAACTGTTTGGCCAACATATCTAATAAACAGAGAATTTTTCTGAGAGCCAAATGGAGGAAGAAAAGCCACTGAGCAAGGCAAAAGTCAGAATTACTTGCTTCCAATATGTGCTCCCCAAAGAGAATGAGTATGAAATAGCAGGGGAAAAAACTCCTACATTACCTAAGAAACATAATATGATAGCTGTATATTCCAGTCTTAACTAGGTCATAGTTATCTAGGGGCTGGTTGATGCTCTTTTTCATATAAAGCGAATTCTAAAGAAATCCAGATTAACACTTACTGAAATGTGCCTTAAAATGACAGCTGTGAAATAAACTTAAATACACATCTCTCAATGCTGTTTCCTTACTAACAAAGTAAAAGTGTTCTAAGTATATAAATAGCATACCTGAGTATCTGCTTTTCTCTCAGTGTTTTACATAAAGAAGGCATTCCCTAAAGTGATGAAATGGTATGCATTAAGGGATGATCTGCATTAAGTTGGCAAAGGCTAGGAAAAGAAATAATAGAGTTCTAATAACAGAGACTGTTGATGTTGAGAGGAAACGCAGATGATGCCAATAGAAAGGTTTCAAGTAGCAGGGTGAGTGAAAAGGCAGCTCCGTAAGGGTGAGCAAGTGTGAGCTGGAGAAGAGCTTGCATTCTACTGCCAATTAAATGCTTACTATTATGAGAGCTAAAAACTCTTCAAAATGAATAAATGGGTTAAACAGAACGGGGATTACCATTTAAGTAGAGCATTCTAACTTTGCTTCAGATCATGGGAATTCTATAAAATCACAAAGGAGAGAATTAGCTGAACAAAATAGTTTAATTTAATGGGAAATTTATTTCAGAAGAGAAGCTAAGGAAAATTTCTGGAGTTAAGTAATGACATTTAGAATTAGGAGACGTTTATGTAAAAGCAATGTCCAAGGATAAAGTTAAGTAATAAGAATTTTCAGAAAGACCTAGAAAAACCTGAGATAGAGACCTGAGGCACTTCACAAAGAGGAACAAAGAAAAATGTAAGCTCACTATAGGAAATAATTGGAATAGTAGAATTTGACCTAAATTAAATGAAAACATTACACATGCCTGAGTGTAAGCACAGTCACACACACACACACACACACACACACACACACACTACCTACACACTTCTTCCTACCTTAGAAATTCCCCCAAAGACTGAGATGAAAATGTTGCTTCTGTTCCTTTTCTTGTCTAAGTAAAACATGAAATATTGCCTATTGCCTGTTATCGGTTTATGCATATTATGGGTTAAATAGAAAAAATATTAATTGAGGGTATCACTTCACTGTAACATTTATTTTATGAAGTCAGAGGAAAGTGATTATTAAAAAGCAGCATAGCTTCAAATTATATACAATACCATATATGCTAATCTGAGGTGAAAAGCCAAAGTCTTAGCTGATGCTCTTATAAATTCCAAAATTTAAGCCAACTTCCAGAAATTAAATTATACACCAAAATATATTCTAAGAATATAAAAGCCTGTTGAGCTGTAAAAGGGATTAAAAAGGAGATTTTCAAGTTATAAATTTTTTTCACAAAATCTCTATTGTTTTTAATTCCTTACTAATTTGATTTAGAAATTTTTAAACAAATTTAAGTGGCTGGAATTGTCTTTTTAAATTTAAATTTCCTAAGAAAAAGAACCAAAATGTGCATGTTCTAACCAGATTGTGTGTGACCTAATTTATTCAAAATGTTTGGTTCCATATGGGTTTCTTCTTTTTATTTATTACTTCCAGAATGTATTCTCTTTAGTAAGTTAGCAATTCAAGGGCAACCAATTTGAAATCCACACCCTGAAAGACCACAGTACCCAGGTCTGCCACCTGCAATGTTTTCTAGGTCGACCAGGGAAAGCAGACTAAGTACAAACTTCTGTGTAGAGCAGAAACCAAGTGTGAGTCTAACCAGGTACTCTACTCAGGTCAGGATTAAAGTTCACAGAATAATTTGGAAATTATTCTCAGCTTGAATATCCCTTATGAGTCCTGAGAATACACCCTTTAATTAGAATACAATTTCCAAAGCAGCCACTCCCTTGACTTTCCAGAGCTCAGTTATTCTCAGCAAAGAAAAGTAAAAACAGCGTCATTACACTGACAGCTAACAGTCCCCTATAAACTATACCTTGAATGTCCAGCAAAGAAGGCAGCAGCTATCCGGGGCAACGGAGACAAGAGCTGCCAGCCCTCACTAGCCACTTTCAAGAATAAAGAAAAAGAAGTCACATTTGACAGAGTGTCTCTCCTTCACTTCTTGAGTATGCAGCTGAGCTGCCCCATGGAAGCTTGGAAAAAGAGTGGGTTGTGCATTTGAAAATGTTCCCACACCCCGGCCAGCCTCATTTTTCTGATGATCCCTCTATTCAGCCAAACTAGCACTACAGTGGGAACACTAACATCAACTCCGTGAGAGCCAGCTGTCCGCCTCTTCAGCCTCTTCCACGGTGCTCAGAGAGCCACACAGGACTCCTGGAATGGGAGCCAGCCCAGGTCTGACTCACCACAGATGTTCCCCTCCTCCCATGGAGCTCTGAGCCAGAGTCTCCTTTTCCAGGGCCTATTGTTATTACAAAAGAGTTACTGGGCCCCCAAAATGTGCGAGATGCTTAAGCAAGAAGAAAATACACCTCTTCCTAACCTCGGAGTTAAGACAGACAGACATTAAATTGCACTGAGGTGGCCAATGACTCTGTGGGGAAGGCCAAAGAAGGAAAGTCAGGCAGTCTGAGAGTTTAGTATCAAAGGAGTTGGAATAGCAGAGGCTACCACAATACAGAACTTTCAAATGCTATCCAGAATTGAGTCAGTTTTAAAGATGATATAAAATGTTCCACTTCTGCAAATCCAGATATCAAATTTTTTCTGTTGATCCAACAAAGCAGACTTTGTCTAGAAACGTGTGACTGGGAAAACAACAAAAATGGAGTTTTTGAAATCTGTAATCAAAATTCAGAGTCAGATGTCACCCACAAATATTTGGAAATGCTTGCCAGCTTATGTTTTAGTCAGCAGTGGCATTGCTATCTTTGGCCAGTCTTTTGTATATCCATTCATCTGTCAGTTTTCCCAGCAACCCTTTCAGATGGGGCTATAAATTTCTGTATCTCTTCATTCCTTCAGTGACTATTAGTAGGAAACTAGATAGTTATTCCCTAATGTTCCAAAGTCCCATGGCACAGGCTACATCATTATTACAGTAAAGAAGCTCATGCAATTTACAATATATTTGATCAGTACCCACTTAAGCAATTAAATAACTGGCTTAATTCATTCTTCTTAATGGTATGGATTCTATGACTAACATGAGCTTCACCAAATAATACAAACAAATTTAACACATTAGCATGACTCTCCATATTCTTATTTAATAATGTTTGTATTTTCGTTGTCCTTGTTCTGAGAAATCTTATTCATATTTTCCTATTGTGGGCCCTAGGAAAAGAGATTAAGGAAATAAATCAATTAAATGAAACACACACTTAAAATTGTTACTACTGAAAAAATGTGAGAAAACCATTTTGCTTCCCAACAGGTAGAGGTAAAATTGTCTCTAGGACTTCCAGTGCTAACTCTGGTTGCTAGGAAATGAGAGACAAAACAGGCCAGTTATTCCACAAAATCATGTGTTTCACAATAGCAGAGTCAATATTAGATGAAAGCTAACCAATATATGTTTCTGAGATAAATGTTTTCTTGAAATAATGTTTATTTGATTCTTTGGATAAAGCTATATAAATCTTCCTCCTTACTAATTTCTGAGTCTCATTTCCTTCCTTCCTACTCCCTTCTCCAAAATGGTCCTAAAATTAAACTAAAACATACTCATTTTTAGAGCTTTTGTTTGAAACCTGGAAATTTCCTTCAATAGCGTTTTTATTGTTGTTGCTTGTTTTCTCCTGTTGGTCTCTTTTCCTTCTTTTTTTCTAATTTATTTTGTTTGGTTTTCAGTTAGGGACAGGTAGCGGTATTCTAGAGAGGAAAGAAATGTTCTAAGCTTCAAAGTGTAATATGGAAGAGAGTAAAGGGTCTTTAGTATGAAGTTATTTAAACTAAAGAATTAAATTTTTAAAAATAAAATAAACATTTGATCCCAGAAGTAAATTATCCTCTATCCACTCTGAAAAGCTGAGAAGGAAACATGGTACTTTAGTTAATGTAAAGGAGAATATCAAAAGATTGACTCCCATGAGCTTCCAGGTGTGGCCTAGCAGCAATCTTTACACCTACGTGTAGAATAATTCATTGCATGGCAAATTCGTCTTGAATACACCTTCGGGAAGTTAGTGACCAGAATGTAAGCTCCAAAAGCTCAAGAGCAGAATCTGACACAGAATCCGCATTCTGAACAGCACCCAAAAGACATGGTATTGCAGGGCATTCAACGAGTAACGTGAAAACAGACCAAAGCTTTTGTATGTATTCTACACAGAAATTTTAGGAAGAAGAATATCAGAAAAAAAATTTAACAGCAGTGATAAAATATGAATTGTAAAGAAATTCAGTCAGTTAGCCAGAAGAGCAGAGACCACAGTAGCTTTTTGCTCCAGCTTTCTCTTTTTAGTTTCTCCATCCACATATACTTAGAGTTGTTTGACTTCCACTTAGTTGCTACTCAAAATGGAACTGAATTTTGACTAAATCTGTCTGAGAATAGAGTCCAATATTAATGGGTCAATTCTTCCTTTCTGAAGAAAAGAGTACACTGACAGCATTATTTATATCCTAGCTTTGGCTTCGTAATTTAAAATACTAATAAAACCACTTTCAGATAAACTCTGTTGATTTACAGATGAGCAGCAGAATTATCAGGGACAATTAACAGAGAATATATTATCATAATCATATCCCCAAATCACTCAAAATGTTTCTAAAAATACTTACTTCTGATGAGTTCACCATCTGAAGGATTTCCCCAAATGGACTGGTCTTGCATCTCTCCATGTGTGAAGTGGCTATCACTAGCTTGAATTATATCTTTCTCAGTATTGTCTTTATCACATTTTCCTGAATTAAAAAAAAAGATACAGTTATTATAGTTGAATTTTACATATTTTTTTCTTTGTTTAGTATATGGATTTTTCTAAATGCTTCCAAGTCTGCCATAATTTAAAGAAATAAACAGGTATTCCTCTATTGACTGCTGCTTGTTATTGGCTCAGTAACAGACATTTACTGAGGACCCACTATCAGCCTGACATTAAAGAACCAGAGATATTCATAGTAAAAATGATTTGTTACGTTTACAAGTAATTTTAGCACAGCAAGTGATGTGCCAGTGGTAGAGCAATGTGGAAAGATTACAGCAAGGTTGAAAGTGAGTGAGTCCATGTATGTAGTGGGTGGAGCGGCAGAGAAAGGAGCAAAAGAGAAGAGGCTCTGAAGACTGGTGGGGACGAAAGTCAGCCTGCAGCTGAATGAAGAGTGATTTGCGTAGTGATGAGGTATAGAAAGCAAGTATAACATTCTCTCTGTAACAAGTGAGGAAAAAGTCAAGGACTGTATACTGCATCCTCCAAGAAGTGGGTGTTTAGGATGAGAGATTTGCAGGTGGGTTTATGCATTCTCAGGGGGAAAGCCAATATGTAAAGAAATGTAAAGTCTTTTCGGGATCATAAGTCAAGCCAAAAGCAAACTGGTAACAAGGTAAAATGCAAGCTATGAGAGGTCCAGAGCACTAAAGAGGTTCAAGTGAAGGAAAAAATACTCATCAGGATTCAGAGATCAAGAAAAGCGATGAAGAAAAAGGTACATGTTGAATCGTCTTTAAAAGATTAGTTGGATTTCATAAACGAAAGTTGGGAGAAAAGTGGAAGAACAGCATGGGCAAACTCCAAAAGCAGGCATTTGGGCAAAGGTTCCAACTCTCTGGACTATGAAGTACTGTGAGTGGAAAATTAGGAGATAAGACTGTAAAGGTTTGATTAGAGACACTATGTGGATATTACAATGCTAAGGTGAGAAATCTGGATGCAATTCAAAAGCAAGAAAAATAAATCAAAGTAGCCACTGAAGCTTTATGAAATGCCTTATCAGAGCCATGCCTTAGGAAGATTAATAAACTTGTGCAAACTTTGATTATCAGTTCTGGCCGCACCCATATTCCTGGGTACCACTACCAAAGATTTTATTTCAACTGAGGGAGAAGAGGCTGCAATCAGATAATTCCATTAGAGTATGGATAGATGTAAGAGGGAGAATACAGTAAGGGAAGCTAAAAGAGAGACTCAGCAAAGCCCATATTGAAGTTGACAAGCGTTTAATTAACTGGATAAAAAGATGGAACAGAGGGTAAATGTGAGACACTAACTAGGAGTTTGTAGAGATAATCAAGGAAGATGGGGTTGGATATGACCAAGTTCTCAGTCTGGACTTGACTGGGAAAGCCTAGAAATCAGGAGAGCAATTTATTCTTTTAATAATAGATATTTTTGCACAGTAGATGTTTAGGCATTGTGCTAGGTGATGGGGATACAACGAATTATGAAATGCTGCCCAGGCCTTCTTGGAGTTTACAGTCTAGTGGATGAGTTTGGTACTGGACATTCAAATTTGCAAGTCAGGAAAAGGGCTAGAGCTAGAAATAGTCATCTTTCTATACTTGATTGCCAAAGTCATTCAAATTAATGAGCTCACTAACAGAGTGACTATATTAAGAAGTATCATAAAGAGTAGCAAGTACCAAGAAGAGTCCGTACAATTAGGAAGAAGTTAGAGAAGAAAAGCTGGATGACGTCAAGCCATGGAAGCAAAGAAAGGAAAGAGATTCAAACAGAAGTTGTTAGTCAACTGTGTTAACATTTCCAGTGGAAGGAAAAAATGTCTGCACATGCAAAACTTTTTCATGGACCATGGGGATTTCACAACAATTAAAAATTCTGCCATGAAACAAATTTCAACACATAAAAATAGATAGACACCCACTTAGGACCAAGTCCAGAGGCTAAGGTCTCTGAACAAAATGGGATCTTAAATTCCAAGGATTTTTAAAAACAAACCATATTCAAATAGCAGTAAAATATAAATTGAAAACATGCTAAACCAATATGCTCTAGATTTATGTAACATTTACTCAGCGTTATCATAGAGAAATGTAATCTTCATGAGATATGTTAGTTTCAATTAAAATCTTTACCTTTTTAAACAAGTCCAGAAATCATTCCACTGCTACAGTCAACTCAAGGCCATTCTGAGATTATCAATAAAAGAAATTTTTCATGGAAACTCACTAGTAGACATGAACTAGCTCATCAGCACAGTCCTACATACTTGCTGCCACTGTTATGTGGCTGACTGCCGCCAGGTGTCATGCTAGTAAGCTTGATTCAATTAGCAACTTTAATTGAAGCTGAATGAAATTAATTATATAATTTTGAGCTGTTCACGTTTAATTCCATTAAAATTAATTCATGAAACCAAGGCATTATGAAGCATTGCTGACTGAAAGAAAATAGGTATGAATAAAGCCTCTAGACACACTTGACTCATATTTGAATCATGTCCAATATTCGAGTGCTGAACACAGACCCTCTCAACTCTCCACTGAATAAATGAAAATGCCATGTGGTCCATATACACATAAATGTACAACTATGCAACCCACTCTAGGCAAAAACTGAAGCTCTTCCTGCTCTAAATTGTTATTAATGGACAATTTATCACACTTTTTAAAAAGTTTCCTTATCTGTGAAATTCCAGAATTAGGTGATTCCCGGTGCCCTTCTCAGGTGAAAACAAAAAAATCTATCATTCTCTGTCTGATTATATTCAATAAATAATATGCAATTATTATTAATTCACTATTCTCAGTCTATTCAACTTTGCCTCTCTTGAAAGCTAAATGTCTTGGCTCAAAAGTTGGTCTCAGGTTTTTGCTGTGATCCACAGCACCCAGCCCAAAGTTCAGAAAAGGTTCCCAATAAAAAATTTAAATTGACTTGCCAATTCTCCACTTGTATAGACTAAACTTCTGTGACCACTTGACTGTTTTGTGACTTTCTAATTTATACATGTTATTTTATTAATATATCCTTACTACTTACTAATTTCAATTAACTACCCATATGGCAGTCTCATAAATGGTAAGCAAGTTACATATATCTCTGAAGAAATGCTCTCAAGAGAGAGAAGGACTTATTGACAGATAATTGTAAGATGGGAACCACGATATCCAAACATAAAACCAATCTTACTAAAGCTTTCAATGGGTTGAGTCAGCCATTACTCATTGCAATAACAAAATGGAAGTTTCTAGTAACCAAGTTCTATTATCAATGTAGGTTTTCTGTGTCGTTTCTGAAATGAGAAACAGAGACTCAGCCCTTGTTTAATAAATTTCATTCTGGATATTGGAGGTTTGTAGTTGCGACTAGACAATCCATAGGCAATCAAGTGATTTCAGTCACGTATGAAATCAGTCTATACCTTTCTACAAGATTTCTATTTACATGTCCATCAGGTGTACATCCCCAACCCAGTGTAGGAATTTTCTCTTAAAAGGGGGGCCTTCATTATCTCAACAATGCTGTCCTTCTGAGCCACTGGTTCTCTACCTTCCCTCTGGGTCGGAACTGCTCTACAGCTCTTTAAACACAAAGATGCACAGGCCCAACTTAAGAGATTTCAACTCAGTTGTGTGTGGGGCTGGGGGAGTGATATCATTGTGATATATGACCATGTTTGAGGGGCACTATTCTAAGTTAACTCTTATCTTATACTATGCAGCTATTTATATTTAAAAAAAAAAAAAAACCTTAGGTATATCAAATATTGAGATACAGATGTTGCTACTCAGCCCCTTGCCATAGTATTCCAAGTACTAGAAAATAGATTTGTATCTAATCATCTAATAAAGAGGTATTTATTTCTGTCTCCATGTAAGGACAACTATTAAGAATACAAAATCTGGCTGGGCGCGGTGGCTCATGGCTGTAATCCCAGCACTTTGGGATGCCAAGATGGGAGATAACCTGAGGTTGAGACCAGCCTGACCAACATGGTGAAACTATGTCTCTACTAAATATAAAAAAAAATAGCTAGGCATGGTGGTGCCTTCCCGTAATCCCAACTACTTGAGAGGCTGAGGCAGGAGAATCATTTGAATCCAGGAGACGGAGGTTGCAGTGAGCCAAGATTGTACCGCTGCACTCCAGCCTGGGCAACAAGAACAAAACCCCATCCACCTCCCACCCCCCCGCCAAAAAGAATATAAAATCTAAATTATATACAATGCTAATCAATTCTACTAATAATGGGATAAAAGAAGCACATTTTAGATATTAAAATTTAAAAACTGAAGACACAGTAAAAATAGTACTAGATCAAAGGATAGTTGAACACCACTGGCATCTCCTTCCAAAAGGTTAGCTCCTGAGCATCCTAGTATGCCCACTCTGGACAAAGAAGTGAGGAAAAACTACTTTCCTTTGGATGAGAAAAAAATGCTAGGTCCCTGACAAAATATCATCTTGCAGGAGACACCAAACACACACACATAGACAATCAAACAACTACAAAACAGAAGGTAATAACAACTGCTCCCTCCTAATTCTGGCTCAAAGGCTGACCAGCTGTGTGACTGAGACTCATTGTCTTCATCCTCTTCATCAGGAAATGACAGCATTGAACAGGATGAATGCAGAGTCCTTTCTGGCTCTAAAATTCTGCAAATCTGATTCTGCACAAGGGCTAAACAATAGAGCCAAAATCTTATATGCATGCGGAAGAGTGTTTAGAATGGAGTAGAGGAAATCATAGAAAAGCCATTGTAGGTCATTGGATTTGAATTAATTCTCAAAGAAGGTGACGAACATGAATTGAGCAAGAGTAAATGGAAAAACTAAGGGTTCCTAATGATCAGTTTAAATACAATATATCCTACACAGAAATGACTATCTATCTTATAGGATCAATACCCTTTATTTTCCTGTTTCTAAAGAACGGCATGAATGGTAAGAAATAATCTTCTCCAATCTCAATTCTTCCTGTTGAAGGAGAATGAAAAATATTCAAGTAAATAGAATTTCCATTTACTTTAAAATTCTATAATATTCTACCTAGTTGACATTACCTAAATTTAAAACTTTGTCGTTTTACTTGTCTCCAATAGTTGGGGAATAAAATAATCAGATGGTGATTAGCAAGAGAGAAAAAATCTAAGAGCATTAATAATAAATTAGATAACTTATATAAAACATGATATATGCCATGCCACATAATAGCCACTCAGCTAATACATGATTGTTACATAAGTTTTAAAAAGTAATGTTTTTTGTTGTTGAAAAAGTAAATTACTGAATGTTTACAATTACAGTATTGTTTTCAAAGGACTTAAATATACAATATTTATTTGATCTTCAGAACCATCAACAATGTAATATAGAAAAAAAAAAACCTTAGCTCAGTTTTAACTCATGAGAAAACAGAGTCTCAGAGATAGATATTCAGTTGGAAACAGGATGATAAAATCCAGAGTTGGAAAAGATCTGCAGCTCAGCTAGTTTCACATCCCACCCAGGGAAGAAAGGTCTAGATAGTTGTAAGATGAGGACTACTGCAATACTCAGCCATTCTCCAAAATTTTAAGGATTGGTACTTCACAACAGAACACCTTTTATTCTTGGTCAGGTTGGTGCATTAGTAAGTTATTTTTTTAACATAAATCTGCTATTAAGTCATTTATAACTAGCCTCAGTTCTATTCTTTGTAGGTGGAAATAGTAAGCTTTCCATTTTCCATAAAACAACTGTTTAAACTATTGAAGAGGGATTTTTTTCTAACAATTTTTAATCAAGCAATGACATTATTTCCATAGCTGAATGCTTTTAACAAATAATATAATAGCAGAAGAACCTGAGAATGTTGCTTCAAGTTTCTGTACATGCCACAGTTTTCCAAAAAATGGGGGCAATATTGCCACTTCAAAGTCCAGATAGTTGAATCCTTCCTGATGAATAAAAAGATTCTCATTAGTGTCTCTGGGACAGAAGGACTATTCCCAAACTGTACTCTGCATTAGAGAAGTTGTTAAAGGCACAGGATCTAAAATCAGGGTACCTGGGTCCACCACTAATGATGTAGATCCTGGGCAAGTTAATCTTTGTCAGATTCTTCATCTTTGAATGGGAGTAACAACTGTCTCTACCTCGTAAGGTTGATGTGGAAATAAATGAAATCAAGCCAGAAAAGCAGTGTTGATGCAGAGTAAGAGCTTATTCACACTGGTTATTATTACTAATTGTTATTGCAACAAGCACCTTTTAAAAACATGCTATAAACAAATCAGAGAGGCTGGTGAAGGCCTCCATGTCATTATCCATTCAATAATCCCTAAATGAACAACCAGGCAATAAGTACGTTTCCAGACTGAATACAAGGAAAAGCATTGTTTCCTCTGAGTAGCTGTATGTTATTTTTTTCCTTATAGACAATGAGAAGTATATCCCCCAAAAGTTTTCTTTTGAATGCACATTTACATACAAAATTAAATAACTCTGTTTGGCCACACAATCTATACCTATATATTCTGATTTCCCCAGACTTGGATGTCCTAGTCTACTTATATTTTCCATTATTCTGTTTTAATCCTTTTTAAAAAGCATTCTTATAAGCCACCTCAAATAGTCTACTGAACCAATCAGAAGTGTGTGTAAATTCACAAACCAGAAAAACAAAAACAAAAAAAGAAAAATACATTTTCTGCTTGTTATCCATACTTTATTTGCTTACTTCAAGAAAGGCTAGTACAAATGATGTCAGTTAGCAGGAATCTTTATAAAACTTCATCAGTGTGAAATCTACTTATATTCTTACAGAAAGGAGCATAAATCATTCTCTTTGTGTTTAAATTCTGAGACTTTTGCATGTTAGCTCTCATACACTTCAATTAAAAATATTTGATGATAATCTACGACAGATCAGTTATAATCTGCTTATTATGTATGTTGTTATTGCTGATATGAAATTTATATTCATACCTCCTTTATCTATAACAAACTTGCTTTAAACAATTTCATATTTACTCTTCCATTAAAAAACCAGCATTATTACCAATGATCAATATGTATTCTAGTTATGAAATTTCAAGTAATCTGAGACTAAAATCTCTGGGAAAGTAAAAAAAAATCTAGGTCTGTATTTTTCCAGCAGTTCAGAATAATGTGGAAATTCTACAAATGTTTCCCAACTGTAACCTTTAAAAAACCAAAGATAAGGCAGCTTTCAGGAAGACCTGAGGCTCTGGAATTTTACTTCTTCACTGATCCAAAAAAAAAAAGAAAAAAAAACATCAAGCCTAATGACCTTTAAGGCACATTGCAAAACCAGCCTGCTTTGTCTAACATTCTAAAATGGATTAAAATCTCATTGTCCAAAAATGCATGTTAAGATAACCAAAGCATTTAAACAGATGAGTGAACATATGCATAAAACTTCAAGATTTTGCAAACACAAGGAAGTTATAAAATCACACAGTATAAATGTTTGTTGAGTAAATCAAATGCTTAAATCAACTTAATTAGTTCATTGTTATCAGTATTTTGAAAAATAATAAGACTTCTGAGCAAGATCTAAAATACATTCCTTTGAAGGGCTTTTTTGTATTTAGAAGCTTATGGTATATTTAGACTCAAAAGAATGGATAAAAATGACATTGACTCAATCACTTTATAGGCTTGGTGTAGGTAAAAGGAATGGAATATGCACACAGGAAATTGGAAAAGAAATTATAAAATTATATGAAAATGCAATTGAGTATTAATATGCAAAGGAATAGGTACAGAGTGCAGCAATCATTTAAAATACATCTCAATAAATCAGGGCTCTAAATACATGAAGGGAGAAGGAAGAATTCTATACTTTTCACTTAAGAAAATAAGTGTATGTACCTATGCAACAATCCTGCATGTTCTGTACATGTACCCCAGAACCTAAAGTGTGATAATTTTTTTTTTAAGTGAAAAATAAAAATGAAAATAAGTGCTTAGATAACAGCAATCTGATATAAGAAACAGGGCACATCGCAGTCATCTTAGTCTCGCACCTTTTACATCTAAACCTACTGTTCCTTATCCTAAGAATATTTTTTTTTTTAGGATGATTGACCCTAAGCACAGTAAACTCCTTCTTCCTCACATACAGGTTCAGTTATGTTTATTGAGGCAAACAATATGCTCATACTAAAACCAAACATTCATAGGCTTATGGAATCTGGAGTTAGATGAGCTCTTAGAGGTCCCTCTGAACAAACTGATAAAACAAATTCAGATGAAAACATTCAACATCCAACATTTCCAAGAATAGGTCAAGGACTGTAGGTATGAAAACTTACAGGGATAGAGAAATAGCTTCAGAAAATAGTTTACTCCACTTTAGGAGTTTTAATTATTTGGACCATCCTCACGTTTCACTAAAATCTACTTCCCTAAAACTGTCAATGATTCATCATATTTTGCTTCTTGCAAAATCAAACCAAGTAAAAAAATCAAAGTGTAATCTTCTCTCCATGTGACAGCACCATATTAGAAAGTATCTCATGTTCTTCTATCTTGTCTGTGCTAAACATGCTCAGTTCATTCAATGGTTTTTCAGAGCCATCACATTCTAATCAGTTTTATAGGTACAACAGCCTTCTTAATCTTGTCTAGAAAACTATCATGAAACAGGTTGTCTGACTGCCAAAGTCCAAAGACACCGTATCTATAGCAGTTCCCTTAACTGTCAGTCCATATACTCTATTATAAAAAGGAACGGAAGACTCTAATATCTTCCCCTTTTTAAATGATGATTCACACCCATCTTTAGTTTTTCAGTATAATCACCTGTGTATGCGCCACAGTTTTAAAAACCTTCTGTTACCTCTCAGTTACACAGTTATTTTATCAAGAGCACTTTTAATCTCAAGGTGTCTAGTTAAGCAATGAACCCTCACTTGGCACTATTACAAGAATGAAGGCCAATGGAAATCAAAAGTGAATCAAAGGGGGTTGTTTACTCTGTAAGAGCATTTCAGAGTTATCATTTGAGTCCGACCTTGGAGTAAATAAATAGAGAACAGAGAAGAGCTTTTCAAATACTGGCAAAGGCACAAATAAGATAATGGTAAGTGAATTAGAAGTATATTGAAATTGATTTCTGGGACTTCAGAACGATAGATATGGATTTGAAGTCAGAAAGTGTGCCCTCTGTCAATTTGCATAAAGGCAAAACCCAGGAAATTCTTATAAACTTCACTTACTCAGTCTCACACCTTCTGGGCCCTCTCCACCCTTGCTGTGAAGCAATGAGTTCTTTGGATTCTCCTCTAAGACCATAACCTATATTCTTCTGGCTCTACCATCTTTGCAGTCTCTTCAAATTCCACAGTTTCAGTACTCTGCAGGAAGATAACCTGTAGATCCATTATCCCAGCCCTGACACCTATCCTGAGCTACAGATTTGAAGTTTTCACTCTACGTAAATATATCTTTAGCAACTCAAACTCAACACTTCCCAAAATTCATCACCACTTTTCTTCTCTCCCTGCCTGTTTCTATAACTATTGTCTGTCTCTTAGCTAATAGTAGTTACAGAATCACCTTCAACTCTTTATTTTCGTCTTATGTCACCTATTCCAAAATAATCAATTATCAGATCCTGCTAGTAACAACTTCCCAATTTCTCGCCAATCTACACTTTCTTTTCCACACCCACTACCAGTGCCTTAGTCTCTTTACCCTCCAACCAAAAATACTTTCTGGATTAAATATGTTACTCCTTAGCTGAAATATGAATTACATTTATTTTGAATATTAATGAAAAATTGATAGTTGAACATTGTAGATATTTTACGTTGTAAACTCCTATACTTTTTCATATTGAATAATTTTACTGTATCCCAGTGAGAAATAAATAGTACAACCCCTCAGATCTTATGTGTTGCTTGGGTAATGAAAGAAATAAGAACTATGTTTATAGAGACCCAAAAGTGGGGTCTATGTTTATAAACACCCAAAAGATCAGGGCTGATTGACCATGAAAAAGAATATGACGACAATGCCTTGGAGTGGCAAAAGTAAGGGGAGGAAGCTGGTTCTTTCATACTCTGACGCCTAGTTTCAGAGAGCCTGTCACCTGTTCGACCACAGGGTACCTTATTTTCAGGGCTCAACATGGCATAATTCTCACCAAAAATCCCTACAAACTGTAGTGTTCTTCAAGTAGGGTCACTAGCAGTCCAACCCGACCCCCTTCTTGCCATCCTGAAATCCTCTCTCAACCTCTAAATTTACATGCTCCAGGATGATATCAGTCAGTTGGCAACTGGCCATAAATTAATCTGTCACATGGCTGTTATTTTAATCTTGAATTGATATTTCAGTAAGAGATTACAATTTAATTTGGTAAACATTTGGATCTCATACTCTCTTATCCCGCTGACATATTCCTTGTGGGCAAAACTATACATTCTTAATCTTCACAGTACCTCGTAGGCACACCGAAAAAATATTTGTGGACGCTGTTTTCCTCTTCAAATAACTCAATAGTAAAATATATGTGCTAGCATAAAAATTAATTTCAGACTTTTTTCCTGGAACTACCAAAAATCGGGCATAAAGGCACATGTATATGAATCATCTCACTTGAGATCATGTGGGTGTGAACCTGAAAACAGAAGTAGACTGTAAGTAAAAACCACAAACAAAATTAAATTCATGTTAAAATAACTCTTTTCATAGTTCCTACTTAGCAAACACCAAGTGATTAGAAAAGGAATCTATAAAATATAACTCAATTTCAAAAACTTAAGATTAAAAAGCTTTGCTCTTTCAGGACACGTAAGCTAATGTAAAAAGAAGATATTAAAAGTTTAAGTAACTTCAGTAGAGTTTTGCTGGCAAGACAAAGAGAGAGGGAAAGGGATGAAGAAAAGGGGAGGGGAAGAGAGAGAGAGAGAGAGAGAAGGAGAGAGAGAGAGAGATCAAGCATCCAAAACACTGGAGCATATACATAGCACTGATTAAGACAGAAGGGATGCAGCACCTTTCTTTGATCTACTCTAACGAATCAATGAAGTTAAAATGTCCAAAATCCAGAATCTATCTAGTCAATACAGAGTATCTTGTCTTAATAAAAACTGAATAAAGACTTTTAGGAGTAGAAATACAGCAATCACTTGATTTATCCTCTGCCTTATACAGGAGAGTATTTACATTATCTCAGAAAGAAAATCTGGTTGATTTTTTTCTGCTTCATGTGCTGTTGTTCTAAATAACTTTGTATGTGCAAATGGCCTAACTTTAGATTGTGTCAACTGATGTTTCCTTATTATCCCCAAACCTTTTATTATTATAAAAATGTAATCCAGTAAAATAACTGCACACTGTTATTAGGCCTTCTTTCCATGAAGTCATCTCAACAAGATCCAGGAAACAAGGTTCAAAGAAACAGGAAAAGGCTTTACACACCCAAAAATTCCACAGCTTCCCTCATAGCCCTGAAAGGTCACTCAATCATATATATTAAAACCTTGTATGCGAACTGACCAAACAAAGCAACAGCCATATTTTTTTTTCTCACCAGAAGCCTTAGCCTGCCAATTGCATTACTGTGGATTCTCTTCCCAGCTTGGAACACAAGACCAATTAATATAAACACACTCTTCCACACTTGTGTGACAAGCTTCCCTTGTCATGCTCTCATCGCTTCCACCCTGCCAACCTCCAACCCGATGTTAATTGCAAAATCCATTCTATTTGCTTCGTTTCCCAAGCTCCTGCAGGTTCCTCGCTGAGAAAGGCGGTCCGCCATGCTGATCACTTCCACTAAAAGTTCCTGCCATTCAGTCCTAGTTATTCTCTTCATGTTATCCAGCAGCCATTTTGTTTGCCCCAGATTGACTATCTCTTTAATTTTTCCTTCTTCCAAACCTTTTCTACACATCTCAGATTTCTTGATTCATCCCAACCTCCTTTGCTCTCAGCATATGTTACCATTTACTTTACTGAGATCCAGGCCCTTGATATTCCCTTTCCCATCAAATTTTCTCTAGATTATTACCCATCCTTTTCTCCCACCTCCAACTCAAAGAGGAACATTCCCAACTTCCCAAAGATTGGTCTCTTCATCCCATTCCTTCCCAGAATTTTTATCTTTCCCTTACAAACACCTACTGTACCACTTCCTTCTTCCGCTATCTCCTTTCATCTTCAATCTCTCCCTATCTTCTGACTTTTTTTCTCATTAGTGCACAGTGAGTGTGTTCAGTCCTCCCATCTAAGCAACAGAAGTCCTCCATGCACCTTGTTTCTCCTTAAAAACACTCAAACTCTTTTCATCTTTTGTATCCACCAATATCTAATGCTCCTGTGACTAAGACTCAATAGCTTCTCCTAGGTTTCCACTCAGGCTCCAAAGCAAATTATGAATTACCTTAAATTTCTACTTTTCCACCATCTCCCATATAAAATATTTTACCCAACCACCGGCTGGGCGCAGTGGCTCACACCTGTAATCCCAGCACTTTGGGAGGCCAAGGTAGGCACAAGGTCAGGAGTTAGAGACCAGCCTGGCCAATATGGTGAAACCCCGTCTCTACTAAAAACTACAAAAAATTAGCCGGGTGTGGTGGCATGCACCTGTAGTCCTAGCTGCTCAGGAGGCTGAGGCAAGAGAATTGCTTGAACCCAGGAGGTAGAGGTTGCAGGGAACTGAGATCATGCCACTGTACTCCAGCCTAGGGCTAGAGTGAGACTCCATCTCAAACACACACACACACACACACACACACACACACACACACACACGTATATATTTTACCCAACTATATGAATTCATCAAAATGTGGACACTGTGCTTGGTCTCCGGAGTTTCAAAGATGAATAAGTAAAAAATCTATTCCCTCCAGGGTTCTCACAGCTAAGAAAGCTCTATCCTACTTTTGCTATTGTTCTTAAATCAATTTCCTCAATTTAATTCCTACTGGTGTGGCCTTAAGTCCTCTAATCTTTTGTCAGCTTATTGTAATCACTGCCTCAGCTCTTGCTGCTTCCTTCAAAATCATCCTATGAACTGTCACCAGAACAGTTGTCCTAGAAACACCAGTGGGTCCTGTCCTTTCCTTCTTAAGAAACTTCGGTGTTCACCAACTCCTACAGAAGGCACATGCAAGTTCCTCAGCAAGAGAATCAGGGCCCTCCTGAAACTGACTTTAGCCTGTCTTGTTCTCTGCCCCTTTATACAGCCCATACGATGGTCTTGGTGAAGTACCCAATATTCTGTAACCATCTCCTTCGAGCCTTATTTGCTACCATGTATCTCCACAGAGTTGAGTCCTACAACAATACTAGGCTTCCTGGTCCAACTCAATTCAAAACTTTTCTTAAGGCTTTTCCAAATCTCCAACTAGAGACATTTTCTCTCACCCATGTTCTGCCATCCCACTTTCTTTGTGCCTCTATTATGGCACTGATTTCCTTAACATGCCAGCCACAGTCTCAGCATGTACCACGATATTCCTTAGGACTTTTTTTTTTTTTTCCACAGATCTCAACTCAAACACTTCAACTTCTCCAAATGCTTTCTTAAACTTACAGATATATCTTCTTTAACCACTTCCTTCCTCCCTTTTTGGTTTTTCCCAGTTAAATCCTTCCCTTACTCATTTGGTTCTTTTTCTTAACAAAGGGAAAATGAATGTGCCCAGCTGATAAGCTCTCCACTTGTAAAATCATAAAATGTACATTAGTTCATTTAGACATTAAAAAAAACTAGAAGTATAAGTTCAAAGATTCATTTTCTAAATCGAAAACGTTCCCAAATCCTCTTTCCAATCTACATGTCTCCCTATATTTTTCTAATTAAGTCTGTCCTTCCTCAAGCATCTATATTCAAAAAGTGTTTTAAACCAGTTTCTATTCAGTTCTATTCTATTCTTTGTTATTCATATTTGCTGCCAGTTTTATAATAGTATGTTTTCTGTGAATTATCATTATAATCAAACAAAATTTAATAAAACAATTCTAACAATATTTTGGTATTTATTAGGGAATATAATTTATCACTCTGTTTCTATGAGAAAGTAGGCTCCAGCTTCCAAAAGTCCAATTTACAACGGAACACAACTCATGTGAAAACTGGAGACTTCTTTCCTTGTTTTGCCACAGGTTGGAGTCTCCGACATGTAGAGTGGCAAGAATATCTACTGAGATAGTGAAATAAAGTATTAAAACCCTGTCTATTTACTCCCTCATCCTTTTATTTTTTACTTTTGCATTTCTTTTATAATGTTCAAAACATATTTGAGTTATAGTGGATATAATTATGAAAACAAACAAGCTTTTTTGAGGATAACTATGCAGTAGTATTTTGAGGATGAATTAAAGCATATGATAAAAATTCTGGAGAGCATTATTAGAGAGTTTACTTGGAGGGGTAACAATTTAAACTTTTGAACTTGAAAAGGTGAACTTTTTTTTTTTGAGACGGAGTGTCGCACCGTCGCCTAGGCTGGAGTGCAGTGGCGAGATCTCAGCTCACTGCAACCTCCGCCTGCTGGGTTGAAGCAATTCTCCTGCCTCAGCCTCCTGAGTGGCTGGGATTATAGGCACCCACCACCAAGCCCAGCTAATTTTTGCATTTTTAGTAGAGACGGGATTTCGCCATGTTGGCCAGGATGGTCTCGATCTCCTGACCTCGTGATCCACCTGCCTTGGCCTCCCAAAGTGCTGGAATTACAAATGTGAGCGACCGTACCCAGCCAGAAAGGTGAACTTTTAAACAGCTCTCTGAAGCCTTTCCAAAAAAAAAAAAAAAAAGACTATTTTTAATTGTCTATCAATATAACACATCTTTTTAGAGATTAAAGCCTGTAAAACAATGATTCTCAACTAGAGTTAAGGAGCACCTGGAATTTGATTAAAATACAGATTATTGGCTCTTACATCTCGATATCCTAATTCTGTGAGTCTCAAATGAAGCCAAAAATGTCAACTGCCTCAAAAATAACCGCGTTTATCAATCTCAACACTACTGGTGATGCCTTCTTTTAAAGGCTGTCGTATCTTATGCATTACAGGATGTTCAGAAGTGTCCTTGACCTCCACTCACTAGATGCTAGTAGCACCCCTTTTATGACCACCAAACATACCTCTAGATATTGTCAAATGTCTCCTGAAGAGCAAAATTGTCCCCAGTAGAGAGCCAGGAATAGCAGCCGCTCAAAAATGACGCATTTTGTGAAATGTCAAACTTAATCAAAAGGATAAAATAATATGATAAATATAGAAGAATACAGATATGTACAAGCATACATTATATATATTGAAATAAACTGGCTTCCCAAAAAGCAAATCTGATTAGCTTCTATAAACTACTGACAACTCAGCTAAGTTTCTAAGTCAAAGCTCCTCTTATGTAATTTCAACTTGATTTTCTCCCCAGCTTCTATTTTAGATTATTTTTAATTAACTTCACTGGCATTTTGCATCCTGCTAAGAAAAGTCCGCCTACTAGTCTCAGAGGACTCTCCCAAGAGAGAAGAGTGCATTAAATCACACATTATCACATTAAAATATATTCCAGCACTCAGAGTCCAACAGTCTACGTCTTGGCAAATCAATGTCGTGGGGTTTGGGGGAAAGATACAGGGACGGGAACAAGCTCAAGTGATTCACAATATCCCAGGCCTATTGTCAATGCATCCAGCCCTATAAAAAAGTTGAACTGATTCTCTACTTCAACTGCAGTTATCATAATGACACACAATTTATGTTTTCAATTTGTGCATCTACCCTGATTTCTTGCTACTGATCGTGTATGAGACTTTGGGCAAGTCACTTAAATTCTTTGGACATCCTTATCTTTATCTAAAAAACGAACAGGTTGGATTAAATTACTTCTAAAGACCCCTCTAGTTACAAATCCCAAAGTTATGAAAGAAGCACTTAATTCAAAACTTCTTTTGATTACAGGAATTCTAGTAACGCACTGAAGGGCAAATACCTACATTTTCAATGTTGTTTGATAACACAAATTTTAAAATGCTTAATCAAAATAGGACAAATGGCAATCAGAGGTACCACATAAACAAGATCCATTGTGTCTTAAAAGAAAAATAAGTTTGATTCAAACGGCTTTTCACCTATCAGGACATGCATATGAGTACTCTATATGAGAAAGTAAGTCAGTATTTCACAAGGTAGTCACAAATAGCAATATAGCTTTAAGTTACATGTTTACTTCCTTTTTTCTATAAGAGAGATCACAAATCAGCTGCTCAGAGACCACATCCAACCTACAGCTGTGGTTGTTTTGTTTGGCCTGGACAAAAATTGTATTTAATTAGTTGCAAACTCTTAAAAATGGAGAGATGATACATAAAAATCAGGATTTCCAGTGTCACTTGAAATATCAGAAGATACTAACCCACATGCCAACAATTAGCTGTAACTAAGGAATGTTGTTTCCTGGCCCATGAGTTCTCCAGTTTCCCAGAATTCCCATTGCTCCACACTGTCTGGTATCTATCCTGGTTCCCTCTTACAGCCTAGAGCATGTAAGCTTATGTTCCTGCTCTGTAACTATTTTCAAAACACATGGGAAAGATTTGTAATGCTTTTTAATGCTTTCAAAACAATAGTAAAGCTTGCAGAACCACAACAAAAGGTAGAAATTTTAAGAAGGGGCAGAATGTTCTTAATATGGGCAACCTTTCTAATTCTTAATGCTGATATTAGAATGGGCTGCACTAAACGTTTTTAAAAAAAAAAAAAAAAAAAACTAAAAGGATGTAGAATGGAATTGTAGACTTGATGGGCAGTTCAAATTAGAGAATCCCCAAAATTACTCTCAACTCTAAGATTCTATGCCTTTGGTTAAGAGTATGGACAGCTCATCACAATACAGTATAGTAATATATGTAGAACTTATGATGTTATTATTTACCTAAACGTGTATATTTAACTTTGTAGAGGTAGACTTGATCGTAACCTTCATGTTCCTGAAATAATATTTTTTTCTGTTAATTTGTATTTAAAATTCCATTTTCACTACTGACTTTAAAGAATTTAAAAATTAGGCTTCTATTAACTAAGCAGTCATATCCTACTGGAGAATTATTAAGCTATTCTTCAGAAAAGATGATTAAAAAAATCCAAGGACAAAAGCAAGAGGATAGAAGAACTTGAGAAAGGGCTTTAGAGTAGAGTGGCCTTCAAGCAAAGCTTCTTCACAAATGTCTTCATCAATAAAAGCAATCTAACCAAGCTTCCCTTGAAGCTTTCATCTACCAGCATGCTGCAAAAATTTCTTTATTTAAATACACCTCATGAGATCAGCCTGTTTAAGATACAGTGCTTCAACAAGATTCTGCAGATTTTCAAAAATCACTTTTATATTTATAATTAAATTGATCCCTATTTTTAAAAAATTAAAAAGATCCCTATTTAACTTGCATCAAAGTTAAACGAATAATAATGATAACATATATAGCTATGTTGGTAAAGCTAAGGTAATTTTCAGGTAAAATATAACCCAGAGTTTCTACACTGATAATATGTGTGTTGTACCCAACAAACGTGCTACTTCAGGCCATTCTAGATGTTCTGCTTCTTAAGGCCAGATCACATGACATTATCCAGCATCTTAAATCACAGATACATAAAGTACCACTTGAGGTTCTCCCAGCTGATTTGAAAAATACAAACTATTAAAGTTGGATATTGTAGATATTAACTATTTCCAAGTCAAATTGTTTTTCTTGAGTGTTTGATGTTGATTTTTGACATAAGCCTAGTTTAACAATAGTGATTAGCAGCTCAAGCGTGAGCTTCAATGAGTGATATGACTACTAAGGGCACGCCTAAAGACAGGAAAATGATTGTGCTGACAATACAAAGACGAGAACATGGGCTGCTTCTGAGAAAACACATGTTTATCATTCTAGCTCTCTGATTTTCTGTGGTTAATCATTTTTATTTTCTCTGTTTAGAAAACTGAGTCACTCATTCAGAAGCAAAAAAAAAAAAAAAAAAAAAAACAGTGATAAATATAATTCAGTTTAACAGCCCTGAGTGCCAGAACATTTTTAATTTAACCATTGATGTTTTCTGCTTTTACCTATTGTGGCATGAATGTTAACTTCTTCCCCAATTTTTGCTACCTTAAGAAAATCTCCCCCATTCACTACATTACTACTACAAGTGGGAAATAAAGCTATCATATAATGCTTAAAATCAAGGGTATACGGTAGGTCTTTGAGCGCCCGAAAAATTACTTAGTTCTGCTATATCGGTGACAGAACTCTTTAGCTCAAAACCATCCTTAAAGTAAAACGCATTCGAAGTTTAAGAACCTTCTCTCTGTCACCAATGGAAACCTGAAGTATACTGCCTTCAAGAGAAGAAAGATACTGTTCAACTCGTTTAGAAGCTTGTTATGGAAGTTTCCCAGACACAAGAGTATTTTATAGGCTGTGTGTGTTTACACTTTGGAAGAACACAAAGGAGCTAATTCATTCTCGGAAAGTGTTTCTTATAAAGCTTGTTTATTTCAAAACAAACCAGTTATTGAAAACATGCATAAGCCATTCCAAAGAGATTGGTCACAAAAACCTGGATTATCAACTGCGTTGTGGAGGAGCCAACAAGAAACAGAAAGGTGAAACGGAGAGAGTGCATGCTTGTTCAGAGAGCTGCGGCAGTCCTGGATCTGCTGAAGAGACCTAGAGGAGAAGCACTTCAGAACCTACACGTTGAGTCTTAGGCCCAAACATGCATAGACTTAAGAAGGGCGCAATCCTGTCATCCCGCTTCTTCGCTACCCGACGAAGGGGGAGTGGAGGGGCCAACGGATTCCGCCCTCTTATCCTGTTGTTGATCTAGGGCAAGGATCCTGGAGAACTAGCTTGAGTAACGCGAACTGTGCAAAAGTTCTCAACTACGAGGTGGGAGTCCCTCCTCACAGCACTTCCGCCACCCCCATCTGTACACGTGTGAGCAAACTGAAAAATGCAACAAGGACAAAGAAGCTTGCAACTTGCAAGCGCGCACTCACCCTGGGCTGGGGAGCCCAGCCGGCCGCCGCCCGCCTCGGCCGCGCGCTGCGGCCCCACGGGCCCGGGAGCGAGGGCTTCGCCCGCGCCGGACATGGGCCGCTCCGCCGAGCCCGCGCCGTGCCGCTGCCGCCTAGCTCGCCGCCCCGCGGGGCGCACGGAGAAAGGGCTGTGAGGTGCTGGGTGCAGGGAACTGACTGCTTCTGGCGGAAAAAATTTTTTTTTTAATTTTAAAATGTGTGTAGAGAAGAGCACACCACCCCTGCGGGACGTTCCCTCCCCCTTCACTTCCCTCCCTCAAACTCCACCCCGGGGAAGTTTTGATTTGAAACTAGCGAGGAAAACTGTTACTGCGCGAGTTGACAGCGGCGGGGTCCCGGGGGCCCCAGGCGGACCCAGCGGGGAGGGGCTGGAAAGAGAGAGCGGGTTTGGGAGAAGCCGGGGATGAGGCTCAGACCCCTCCTCTTCCCCGCCCGGAGACCACCACCTACCTCCGCATCCCCCTCAATCGCGCCAAGCCCCTTCCTCCTCCTCCTCTTCCGCCCGGGAAAGTTAGCGAGGCTTCGGCAGCGGCCGCATTTTCGCCCCGGTGGCCTGACGACGGCGGCGGCGGCCCCTGCGCGTCCCTCCCGCCTCCCTCCGGCTCTGCCCAGACGCCGCAGTGGCGGCAACTGCGGCAGCGGCGGCGGCTCTGACTCCGCGCACTCCGCCCCCTCTTTCCAGCCAGCTCACTCCGGCCGGCTCCCCAGCGATGGGGCCTTCCCCCTCTCTGCCTCTCTTCCCCCCTTCCACTCCTACACTCCTGAAACACTTCTCCCTCTGTTGCTCCTTTTCATCACTTCCGGATCGGAGAGGCCTCGAACTCTTGGCGGGCGGCCCCGAGGCTGGGGGCGGCGCGACCCGGGTTCGGCCCCGCGGTCCCTCGCGCCCTGCGCTGTCTGGGTCAGGAGGCCAGAGCCGGCCTGAGCTGGCGCGGGCTCCGCACCCGGGCGCTGCGCCTTCCCCGGGCTGGGAAAGGGGAGTGAATGGGCAGGTCCCTGGCTGCCCAGACGTCCCCCTACCCCGCCCAAAACGTCACCTCATTCCTTCTCCCTACTCCAACCTCCAGACGGAGACTTCGAGAAGACCCTGAGGGAAACCCTTAGGGTGGACAAGTAAAACCAAAACACTGCTACAGTATCGAACTTTCCTGGCGGGATAGAGAAAGCGTGCGTTTGAAAACTTGACCCCTCGGTTGAACGTTTACTCACTTCATCTCTGGCTCCTAAATTATTCTTTCGTCAAACAGGATTTCTGATCAGGTAAAACCAGTTGCAGTTGCGCGAATCCACTGAAGGCATCCAGGCAAACAAGGTTGGCACCCTTGAGGATGCCCAGGAACTGGCCCCAGCCTGGCCTGTGGCAAGCTGAATGCCTCACTAGATCAGTGGTATCTGAGGGGAGATAAACTTGTGGTCGGAAGTAAAAAGCTGACCAACTTTCCGTTTATAAGTGAGACATTCTGATCGTAGCTTCATCTGATGAGCTGAGAATAGCAAGTGTAATTTACAGATAAAGAGTACTTTAATGATATACTCACATAACTTTTGCTCTTTATTTCATTGTGAGTGAAATGCGGAATTCATTTATAAAAAGCTAGAACGAACTCCTTCGACTCTTTAGGAGAAGCGAGGAATCACAGTAACGTTATCACAATTGAAGAAAATGTACATTGGATTCACTGTCTTTCTAGGTGCATCATTAATAATATACTAGAAATTTCGTTTCTTCAGAAAACCTATTGGAATTGATTCGAATTGATTTCAAAGATTTATTTCTTACATATGAAGAGACAGTGCATTCTAACTTGATTTCAAAGATCGTAAAAAAGTCAGCCTTCAAAGTTGCTGAGGACAGTCACTTAGACCATACTTCCCCAAAAGACAAATGGCATCTTGCCCAATGACCCATAACTTTTTTTTTTTCATTTGGAGATTTCAGAAATTGTATGAATTTGAGTGCATTAACTCTCTTGAAAATTTGTCTAGGAGCCTGGACTGTTTGGAATCTCTTTGATGGAAGCAGATCATTCTGAAGATGACTTCGTCACTACTACAGAACAAACATTTAGGATGTCTCAGAGTCCACTGTAGCATCACCTGCACTAAAATAAAAAATTCTGTTTTATCCCTGTACCATTCCTTGCCCTTTTTTTAAAATTCTCTCATAAAGATGTTAAGATCCAAGTATATAAAGAATTTACAGCTTTCTTCTCAAAAACCATAATCAATGACAAATATTTGTTCATTTAATTTCATACCGTTCTTAATATTACACCAATGGAGAAGACACAAAATTAACATAACATTAGGAGCAAATGAGAAGCTGTAGGGTAGAATCACCAAGGTGGTCAGATACTGTACCTTGTTCAGCCTTATGACTTTGGGCAGTTAGTCACCCACTCTATGCCTTGGTTGCCTCATAATATGAGAATGAAATTCTTTATAGAGTTTCTTTATGAGCACTAAGTAAGGTAGTTTTCCTATAGCATTTGCAAGACTGTCAAATAAGGGAAAATGTGTTCAAAAGTATTAACTATTATTACCATTATACACGGAAGCATTTAATGGGTCATGCTGAGCCTGCCATAATGACTGTATCAAAAGGGTAATATCAAAATACCAGGTTGTTATGCTATGCACCTGACACAAATGATCTCAATGAATTCTTCCATTGGTCCTGTAAGTAAATTGCTTAGGATTAGAACTCAGGTCTGTGTGTCTTCTAGGGTATCCTGCATCCTTGGTAACTCAGGTCCTCCTCTGGGACCTAGAGGTGGTCTTAATGCCATTAGCCTGGTGTCTGATATGCCGGGAGTTAAATGTGGGCTCCTGAGTGTTCCCCATGCCTCCCATTTCCCACATCCCTGGCTGCAGTTGCTTGTTCTGATTGCTTAGTTTGTTTCCTGACAAGCACACCAGTACCTTCATCTCTAATTGTTGTACTCAGTGTCAAGAACTGAAAGTTTGTGTTTCCCCAAAATTCATATGCTGAAATCCTAGCCCCTAATCTCATAGTATAGTAAGTGGGGCCTTTGGAGGTAATTAAGTCATAAGAGTGGAGCCCTCGTGAGTGGAATTAATGCCCTTACAAAAAGACACAAGAGGCCAGGTATGGTGGCTCACACAAAGGCAGGACCTTTTGAGACCAGCACTGTAAGACCAGCCTGGGCAGCAGAGAAAGACCCGGTCTCTACACAATTGTTTTTTAAAAATTAGCAGGGCATAGTGGCATACTTCTGTACCAGCTACTCTACAGGATAAGGTGGGAGGATCACTTAAGCCCAAGAGTTGGAGGTTACTGTGAGCTATGTGGGGGCCACTGCACTCCAACTCTGGCAACAAAGCAAAACCCTGTCCCTTAAAAAAAAAAAAAAAAAAAAAATGCAAGGGTTGTCCAGACCCCACCTTCTAATACCATCATCTTGGTGATTAGGATTCAAAATATGAACTTTGGGGAGACATATTTTCGAAGTTACTGTTTATAAAAGCCACTCTGGTATTATGCATAAAATTGTGTGGAGGACTGAGAGTGGATCTAGGGAGTCCAATCTGGAGGCAAGGGCTAATGTTGGAAGAGCCAAGTAGATAGGGATAAAGGATGAGGAAGCTAGAGGAATTAAGAGACACTGCCAGCTTTCTGCAATTAGGTAGATGGTGGTGATACAACCTACAGAGACGGAAACATTCAGGAGAGGCTGGATTTGGGGAAAGCTGCTGAGTTAATCATGTAAATGATGCAGTATGTGTGAAAGGGCCAATTGGAACTGTCCTACATAGGCAGCTGGACATTGCCTGGATTATAAGCCTATATAGGGCACTTTACTAACTAGCAGGTTGTTAAGAATGCCCAAGGTTAGTGTGCAGAGTAAAAGCAGAAGCCCTAAGATGGAGATTTGCCCTGGAACTCAATCCACATGTGTCCTTACTGGCCTGTCTCCCTTCCTCCACATCCTTCCCAGTGGCATAATACTATTATCTGCCTGGCTTGGAGAACCACTACTGTTTATAAGTGCTACTACTGTCAGTGTTCCACTTGCTACCCCAGATTCCCCTGGGTTGTCTTTATTAAGCTAGATTTTGCCATGTCTTATGCTATGTTAATCTGGGTGGGTGGAAATTCTCCAGGGGTATCAGCCTGCTGGTGGAACTAAATGCCCTAGCCCTGGATCAAAGCCCCCTGCCTTTGAAATTCTAGTGTGCCTTACAACAATTCCTGCCTAGTGATGTACACACTAATGATGATATAATAGTATGTGAACACATTGTGAAAACGGTCTGACATGAGCTAAGCAAATAAAATAAAGAACTAATTAAAAGAGTTTGTAAAGCATCCTTATGGACTACTTAATCTTCATCATTCATTCATTAAACATTCATCAAACATTTATTGTGCACCTACTATATGCTAGGCCACATGTTAGGCTCTGGAGATAAAGAAATTTGATTTGATGTCTTGAAAAGCAGCTAAATTAGTTTTCACTTGAGCAGAGGCTTATTTGTGTAGTAAAATCAAAGTTAATCTCCTGGCATAGATCTCTAAACCAGAGGTCTACAAGTGGGGTGTGTAACTGGAAGGGCATCCCAAGGGATGCATAAGACAATCTACTGATATGTGGGCAGAAAATATTAGAGTGAACATTCATACACGTTTTTATGTTATAATTTTTTATTTCTGTTTCTGAGTATGTTTTTATGCATTATAGTACACATTGGTACAAAAGTACTTGGGTATGATTTATAAGTAAACATACATTAAGAGTTCACATTCAAATACTTTGTTTCTTTGTTTAAAAGTTTTTTTTAAATGCTTTTAATCCTTTAAGGAGTCATTCCCAGATTATATCACGGGTAGGTTTTGTGCAAAATATATTTACCTCCTTTAGGTTAGAAGCAGGACCTTAGCAATCCCCAAACGTAATGACGTGGAAACCAGGAAATAACATCAACACACTACCTACCTAAAACAACCTTCATGATGTTCAGAAAGTGCCAACACAAAAGACATAATTCTTCTCAAATCCTACATGTTCTTTTGTGAATACACACCTCTAATCAAACTTTATTTTCTTTTGTTTCAGCTCACAGTATTTTAGAAGAAGAAAACTTAGGGCACAGGGATTTTGCAGGGAAGAGATTAGCTAAGGGATCTATTAGGTCAGAAAAACTGACAGCAGGAGAGATGACAGCTGACAGACAAGGAAGATACAGGAAAATAAACATGTTGTAACACCTTTGTGAATTCAGCTTCATGAAATAGTCAATGTTCCAAATGAGACCCTGAGTCATTAAGGAAAGACTCAGTTTTGTTAGTGCTATGTTCTGTTTTTAAGGGGTCAGGTCAATGTTTTTACATTCTAGGAAAAACTCCTTCAAACATGTTCAAAAACTCCTTTTAAAAAACGTTGCTACTTAAAAGAGTAAATTCCACAGATGACAATTTTACAGCTGCGAGGGAAATTAGCAATCATAATTCCAGGCAAAGCTGTCTTGATGGCACTGCTCCATCCACCTCCTAGTACTATGTCAGGTGCACTCAGGTACAGAGGAGGTCAGGTTCACAGGTTTCTGGAACCCTGCTCTTAGAGTAGAACACGTTCTTCTTTTTCTCTATAATGTATCAGTCCTTCTCTTAAATTTTAACTGAAACAACTGGTTCCTCCACTTTTTGAAAGTTAAAAAGTCATCAGTCTTACTCAACTCCTTCATTTAACATATAAAAAAAACACAAAGACATAAAGCTTACTCACTAGGTTCAACAAATTTATATTGAATGCTTACTATGTGTCAAACCACATGTCAGACACTAGCGTTTCAAATATAGAAGAAATACTGTTTTAGTCTTCTGGGAGTTTATAGTCTATAAGGCCAGGGGCAGAAGAAGGCAGCAATGTAGCAGCAGAACAGTCACACAAAAACTTACCATACTGCAGGAGCAAAAAGGAAGTAGCACCTACCTAACTCAGCTCAGGCGTAGGTGGGGAGAGTCAGGGTACATTTCAGAGAGAAGATAATACCAAACTGAGTATTGTCATGAGTAAGTTTGACTTTCAAGAAAGTTAGGGAATTCCACATAGAAGTAACACTTGCAAAGATGAAGAAATGTGAAAGCCCCAGAGAAGTTAAATGACTTGGCAAAGGTCAGTTAGTGGGTTAATTACAGAGCCAGCTTTAGGAGCCTAAGTTTCTTGTCATCCAGTCTTCTTGCTCTAGCTATCTGGATAGTGCATGTAAATGAATCCATCACTTCTAATTGATGGTGAAGCAAGAGCATGCCTTTTGTTATATTTTGAAGTTCTGAAGATTTTTCTGTTGTGAATGGGTAACCAAAGAACCAGGCATAAAGTCTCTTGTTGCTGAATTAGTCCTCTCCAAGCTCTCGGTTAGTGTCCCTTTCAGTTGGCTGACTTCTCTGGCCTGGGGCACTGGCCTTCAGGGTCTTTCCTTGCTGTCACTGTGCTTTCCTTCTTGGGTTTTTAAAGAAGGCAGGGAGATGTTAAGGCATACAGTGGCACTTGTCAGATAAAAGCAACATGACTGAAGACAGAAATGAAAATGGTCATAACATATGCAGTAGACAATAAGTAGACATTTGCTTCATACTTAGAAAGTGAACCTAGATATTCCAGGAGAATAAAAATTGTGGAAAAGTAGTAAATACAAGAGTTTCTTGAAAGTAATGACCAATCTGCTGAAACTGCAGTTGGAAATAATGTTAGCATGATGATCATGACAAAAATGTTTAAAATGGTGTAGAAGATGATGATTCTATTGTTACTATATTCCCTAACCTCATTTAAAGTCTCAGGTTAAGGAAGAAAATATCAACTTTGAAATTTGAATCAGTGCTCATATTTCTCCAAATTTTTTATTAAGAAATACATGCTAAATTTAAAAAGCAGAATTATAACAAAACTACAGTCATGAGCAACATAATGATGTTTCAGTCAACAACAGATGACATAATGACAGTGGTCCTGTAAGACTGTAACAGAATGCCTTATATAGGTCTACCATTTTTTATCTTTTATGCCATATTTTTACTGTACCTTCTCTATGTTTAGATATATAGATACTTATTGTGTATCAATAGCCCACAGTGCTCAGTACAGTAGCATATTGTACAGGTGTATAGCCTAGGAGCAATAGGCATACCATACAGCTTAGGTGTGTAGTAGGCTATACCATCTGTGTTTGTGGAAGTACACTCTGTGACATTCACACAACAATAAAATCACCCAATGACACATTTCTCAGGACATACGTTAAGCTATGCATGACTGTATATTGTTCACCCAAGCATGGTACCTATAATCAACATTGGGGAAAAGGCAGGTTTCTTGAATATCCTTCCACCTCCCAACCTTCTTCTCTTTCCTACTTCAAACAGCCCCTGGCTGTCACCCTGGCACTTGCAGCTCTATATTCTTTTCTTGCTACCACAGGTAATCAACTTTAGACAGTGTGCAAATTTGTGCCAAGCATTATAAGGAATACATTTGATTTTACATGTTAAATACAAAGATATGAATAACTCGTGATCTTCTTAACTCTACCAGCAACAGTTATGTCTCTATCTTCATAGACCCTCAAAAATGTATTCAGGATCACAAGGAGACATAGAGAGGTTATTAATTGCCACACTATTTGTGTGGCAGGGAGTTGAAATCAATCTAGGCATTCATCCTTGGGAAAGCAGGAAGTTGATTAGGTAGATGCACAGCATGGGATATTGTGTAGCTGTTAGAAGGAACAGATGATAAACACATATAGAAACAAAATGGATCTAAAAATGATAGTGAAAAGTGTAAGAAGCAGAATGTATTTTTTGTTTAGCACCAATTTATAACTAAAAATATGTGCAGGGAGAACAGAGCACATTTTATGAGAAGACACACAAACAAGTATGTACATCAATATCTGAGAATGCTACCCTCTGAGGAGACAGAAGAGAGAGTGGAGAGTGGGAATTAGAACAAATAAATACATGCAGAGAAACATAGGCATAAAAAGGGTGGCCTTGCAATGACCAGTGAATACAATGTACCATATACCAAGGTGCTGATTAACTCAACTCTGCTCTAGAGGTCCAAAATAATGACTATGACCATCATAATGACAATTTCTACTACGACTACTACCACCATCACCACCAGAAATAAGAAATCATCATCATCATAAAAATATTACATGAATTTGTATTGATAGATTATCAGGCAATGTAACAAAATTACTAGAAGAAATGAAGATGTTATATATCCCTAAAATTAGGTGGAAGCGACTACTTAGTTTGGCTTTGTTTAAGATCAGCAGCACTAGAAAATTTTGGTTAAAACAGTATATCTATACATATGTGTAGATATGTATAGATATACTGTTAGCTTTTTAACCTAAGCTCATCCAGGTTAAGCATTCCTAATCCAAAAATTTGAAATCCAAAATGCTCCAAAATCCAAAATCATGTGTGACATGACACCACAATGGAAAATTTCGCACCTGACGTCATGTGACTGGTCACATATATTATTTAAATTATTATATAAAATTCTCTTCAGGCTACATGTTTGAGGTCTATATAAAACATAAATGAATTTCATATTTAGACTCAGGTCCCAGCCCCAAGATATCCCATGATGTATATGCAAATATTCCAATATCTCAAAAAATCCAAAATTCAAAATGCTTTTGGTCCCAAACATTTTGAATAAGGGATACTCAACCTGTAGAGCTGAATGGTGGCTCATTAAAAGGTATGTTCATGTCCTAATCCTGTTTGCTACCTATTTGGGTAAATAGTCTTTGCAGATGTAATTAAGTTAAATATTTTTAGATGAAGAGATACTCCTGGATTATCCACGTAGGCCCTAATTTCAGCGGCAAATATCCTTATAAGCGACACACAGAGGAGAAGACAGACATGGAGAAGGTGTTATAAAGATGGACACAGAGGTTAGCGTTAAATGACCACAAGCAGAAGAAGCTGTCCAACCTTCAGAAATCAGAAGCGTCATGGAGTGGATTTTCCCCTAGAGCCTCCAAATGGAGGATGGCCTTTCAACACTTTGCTTTCAGACTTCTGGTCTCTATGACTGTGAGAATAATATTGTGTTCTTTTAAGCCACCAATCTTGGGGTGATTTGGCACAGTGGCCACAGGAAACCAATACAACTTGTCTTTAGGAATAGTGAAATTGAGGCTATTTAGGCTCAGTGTGCCAATGTTAAGTGTTCAAATTTCGCTGTTCTTTCCCTATCAAGAAGACAAGCAATCTTACCTTTTAATTCCTGAAGGAACTTGGTTTTGTTTTTTTTTTGTTTGTTTTTTTTTTTGAGGCTGACATATGTCTGTCTCAATATCTCTGCAGCCCCAGCCCTTCTCTTCATTATAATGACTCTCACATAGAAAATTTCTTAAACTTCACACTTTTTTTTTAAACCACACATCACTCAATTTTATTCTTGGGATAACTCTTTGTAACTGGTATTAAATATATTGTCATCTTCACTCTGTAAGTTGAAAAGCGTGGAGTTAAACTGAAATTTGCGTCTAATTATTCATCAGATATATACTGAGTGCATACTGTACACCAGACCTCCTGTTAGGTCCTAGCAATACAGAATTCATTTGTTCAACAACAGAGATTCATTGCTTTGCCAAATACTGGAGTAAAATGGGAAAGAAAGCTGATGTGTTCTGGCTTTATAAAATTTAGTCATGAGGCAGATAGACATTAATCAAGTAATCACACATATAAGTATATAAGCACAAATAGTGTACAGTGATGAAAATGATGAAATGCTGTGAGAGTGTGTAGGAGCACATAGAATTAGAGACAAAGGGCCGGGCGCTGTAGCTCATGCATGTAATTCCAGCACTTTGGGAGGCCTAGGTGGATGGAGCACTTGGGCTCAGGAGTTCAAGACCAGCCTGGCCAACATGGTGAAACCCTGTGTCTACTAAAAATACAAAAATTAGCTGGGCGTGGTGGCACATGCCTCTAATCCCAGCTACTGAGGAGGCTGAGTCAGGAGAATTGCTTGAATCTGGGAGGCAGAGGTTGCAGTGAGCTGAGATCATGCCACTACACTCCAGCCTGGGTGAGAATGAGACTCCATCTCAAAAAAAAAAGAAAAAAAAGAATTAGAGACAAAGTCTTAGCTCTAACAGAACTTAAAAGTATAGTAGGGAAAAGGGCCAAGTAAAGAGAGATTAAGATATAAAGAAAAGATTAAAATAAGATCTTCATCTTAAAAAAGAAGATCTTCATGGAAGATTCGTACGATGAGATAGGAATTAGGTTCTGTGGAAGGATGGAAGAGGCAGCATGAAACCCAATCTGGAGAGAAAGGAATTTGAGAAATAAAATGAGTCTGGAGAAGACATGCTGGTTGACAAGGAGTTAATCATGGAACAAAGGAAAGGAAGGGAAAATAGAGCAGCATGTGCAAAGATACAGGAGAAGACATTCGGAGAACAAATCTCATGCCTGCTCTGTTGTATTTCTTAAAATGCATATCAAAATAGGGCATTTACACATTCCAGAAGTTTTAAGTTCATCTCAGAATTCTATTATAGGGCTTTACTCTCTAACAATGAGACTGTTCATGCAATTTCCCCCTAAGTGATCAGACAAAAACTCATTTGAAGTATGTCCAAGATGCCCTTGGCTGCCTGTTGCTGGCAAAAATTCACGATAGGAAAAAAAAAAGTATTCTTAGAAGGTTCACTTGCACTAACACAATAAACTGCACCACCAATATTAGAATAGTCTTGCTTCACTTCATAGGTTCCATAGTGTTGTTAAAGTGTGACCTCGTCTAGAGGCCCTTAGTTCATCTACTTTTATCCTATACTCTATCATTTAGTTGCTGAAGAGCAGAAAAAATCTCTTCTGGGTCTCTCAGTAACCAAGAAGCTGGTATTTTGAAAGCCCACTGAGTAAGAGATAATTTTTTTTAACAAAAGAAAGCGAGTGGTGCTTATAAAGATATAATTATTAAACTACGTCAAAAGAAATATATAAGCCATATAAAGCATAAACATTAATGCCAAAGATTATTAAATGGTAAGGTTGAAACAAACCATTACAAAATGAAACCACTCTATTTGCAATTGCTAGAGTGACTTTAGAATATCTCATTTGATATGCACTCAGAACCACAGTGCTCTTCTCTTAGATACTGACCAACGGACATTGCCTGTGATTGCTCAGTGTTACAGACACTAAATCTCTTTCTTACAAAGGAGCTGATGCCTTCAACACCAGATAGAAGCAACTTCTTAGGGCCACCCCCAGATTTTTTCCTTCTGATAAATCAGTCCTTGTAGAGGGTGTGAGATTCTCTTAGTATCACTTTTGTAAAAGCATTTTAAAAATTAAGTGTAATCTTCAATAGTAAGCATAACTGCCTTCAAAACAAGGCTGGAGGATTCTTAAATAACACAAATTATGATTCTGATTTTTAGTTCAGCATAAAGATCATAAATCAGTTTCTTTCTTCAGCTTTACTAAAGTCATGCTTTCCAAGACTCAATGGTTCTTACATCGAGGAGGCATATCCTTCCCCAAACCCCTTCCTAGTCAGTATAGACAATGGAGCAACAGGGAAAGAGAAGACTTTTGATTAATTAGGGAACCCTAAACCTTAATCCAAGAGTAAACTGAAATATTGTAGCAAAACAACCAGCAGTTTGAGATACTTCCTTAGTGGCATTTGACCCAAGGCAACAGATATGTGAAAAATAGCACATATTTAAATGAGTCAAAATGAAGAAAATTCATCTTTTCATCTCTGGTGAGCATAACGTCATTCTTTTGATTTGTTAAAATTCCTCCAAAAAATGATAACCTTTACGTTAAAGAATCTTGCTTTTGAGATTATGGATAATACGGAAGCTTAACTAATAAAATATGTTAATAAAAATGTTTACCTATCTATAAAAGTGTAGTTTTATGATTTTAGTAGAAGACAAATGGAAATTCCAAATATTGTATAAAAGATATATATATATTTTTTATAAAAATTTTCTATTTTGTTAGCCTCTATATTTTAAATGCATAACAGTAGCATAATTAATAAATTCTTTAAAAATTAATACTTTTTAAAAATCAACTTTAATTTAAATCATTACTTTTAATGGTTTGAGATGAGCTCTTTCATTGACATATCAAACCAATTAATTTTTCATACAGCCAAGTTATAGCTATTATACACAATGAACAAATTTATATTTCCGAAAGTGATGTAGTCAACTTAAAAAATCTAGTTAATTCGCAGTAGCCAAGATTTAAAAGCAACCTAAGTGTCCATCAACAGACAAATAGATAAAAGTAATATAGTACATATACAAAATGGAGTACTATTGAACTATGAGTAACATGAGATCCAGTCATTTGCAACAACATGGATGGAACTGGGGGACATTATGTTAAGTGAAATAAACCAGGCTCAGAAAGACAGACACCACATGCACTTACTTATTTGTGGGAGCTAAAAATTGAAGCTATTGAAGTCATGGAGATAGAGAGTAGAAGGATGATTACCAGAGGCTGGGAAGGGTAGTGGTGGGGGTGAAGGGATAGGGCATGGTTAATGGATGATATGAAAACATAAATAAAATGAGCAATATCTAGTATTTGACAGTACAGCAAGGTGACTACAGTCAACAATAATTTATTGCACATTTATAAATAACTAAGAATATAATTGGATATGTTTATACCACAAAGAAAGGACAAATGCGGGAGGAAATGAATACTCCATATATCCTTATGTGCTTATTACACATTATATGCCTAAATCAAAATATTTCATGTACTCCATGAATATATACCCCCACTATGTACCCATAAAAATTAAAAATTAAATAAATAAAATGTACTGCATGCCTTCTTAAGTACAAAAAAAATCAAGTTAAATTACTTTATGTAAATCATAATCCCTTTAGTACTTACCTTTACAAATTGTAGTAGAAATTTACTAATTTATGACTGAAGTATTTTGTTCCCCATCAATGTTTATATTACATAATTATCTGTTTTATATATATATATATATATATATATATATATCTTACGATTGTATAATATGAAGGTGTATTTAAAGATTGCTATATTTTCTCTACAGTATCATGAAAATTTCTCAAAAGAACTTATGTATATGGAGGTCCAGAAAATATAATTTCCCTTAAAATAGTATATTACATTTAGTATCTCCTTACCTAGACACATTATTAAGTATCTTAGCAGGTAGCATTCTAAGACAATCTTTTATGATACTCTCCTCCTGTGTAGCTGAACCCAGTGACTTGCTTCTAATGAGTATAATAAGGCAAAATCATGGAATATCTCTTCTAGGATTAGATTACAAAAGCCTGACAGTTTCATCTTTATGCTTTCACTCTCTTGCTCTCCCTCTCTCTCTCTCTCTCCCTGCCTACTCCTCCTCCTCCTCCTCCTCCTCCTCCTCCTCCTCCTCCTCCTCATGTTGACACTTATTGTTTCATTACAGCAAGGAACTGAGGGTGGCTTTCAGCCAACAGCCCTTGAAGAACTGGATCCAGTTGAAAACCATATAAGTAAGTTTAGAAGAAAATCCTTCCCTAGTTGAGCCTTCAAATGAGACCACAGCCTGCTGACAACTTAATTTCAGCCTGTGAGAAACCCTGAAGTAGAGATCCTGGCTAAGCCTTGCCTAGATTCTAGACCCACTGAAACTATAGAACAAATGGATGTTGTATTAAGCCAGTAAATTTTGCAGTAATTTGTAATGCAATGATAGATAACTGATATAATCATTTAGCCACCTGTCTGTTTCTAAATCTGCAGTGTACAACAGAACGCCATTCAGGGCTATAAGGAGACAGCTTTAGCCTTGGCAACTGTCTAACTGCCCAGCACTTATGCTGGCATTCCCTAAGCAGAGGATCATTGTTTCTTTACTTCTCACACCAAATAAATGCCAAATAAATATATATTTTTTAGTCTATTTCATAATCAATGTGTGCCTACCAGTAAAGTCTTAATATTGTCCTTCATACCTATGAATAAATGACTTTTTCTACCCCCATGAAACATCAGGTATTCTGATATTTTAACTGAGATATGAATAATATATAAGAAAATGAACAGAGCATAAATGTTCAGTTTGATAAGTTTTGAACAATTGTGTCTATTTAACCACTACCCAAAAAGCCACAGAATATTTCCATCACCCTAGAAAATTTATTCTTGCCTTTTTTTCTGTCACCATTTTTTCACACTCAACTCTCCAACTCTAAATTATCTAATTTCTATCAACATATATTAGCTTTGTCTTAATTAGATCTTATATGAATACATTTAAAAACACTGTGTAGGGTTTTGTGTCTGGATCACTTAGCTTAACATTATAATTTTTAAATTTATTCATGCTGCAGCAAGTATTAGTAGTTTCATTTTTTATTGCTGAGATTAATTTATTTAAGTGGATATTCTATCATTTGTTTATTCATTCATCTGCTGTTGGGCATTTGGGTTATTTAAAGTTTTGCCTATTATGAATAAATCTACTATAAATATTTGAGTACAAGTCTTTGTGTAAATATATGTTTTTATTTGTGCTTGGTAAGTACCTGGGGGCTGAATTTCTTTGTAAGCATGTAGATAATTTTTTGAAAAACAGTCAGAGTTATTCCATTTTATAACTCCATTAGACATTGTGGAGAGTTCCAGTTGCTTGACACGCTTGCTAACATTTCATCTTTTTTAGCAGTATTTATCTTAGCCATTGTAGTAGGTAAAAATCATGTTTTGCTGTGGGATTAATTTGAATTATTTGAATTTCTTTGATAGATAATGAGATTATGCACTTTTTCATGTGTTTATTGACTGTTCATATATATCTTGCTGATTTTTATGTTGAGTTGCTTGGATTTTTATTGTCATATGTGTATGTGTGTATTAATATGAAATATTATAGTATTATAATTATATATTATATAAGCCTTTTATTTAGAGGTATGTTCTGTGAATACTTTTCCCAGACAGTAGCTTGTTTATTGATTTCTTGACAGAGTCTTTTGATGGGCCAAATGTTGAGTTTTGATAATGTCCAATTATCTCTTTTTAAATGTTATGGTTTATGCTTATCTTAGCCTATCCAAGAAGTCTTTGTCAGCTTTGAGGTTGTGAATTTTCTTTTAGAAGCTTTATGGTTCTGACTTCTAAATTTAGTTCTATAGTCTATCTCACTTGTTCTTTCTGGGTGTGTTAATTGAGATAGGAGTTTTGATTAACTTTTTTTATATAGGCATTCAGTGGTTCCAGCAAAATGTGTTAAATACATTTCTTTCTCCCATCCAATTAATTTGCCAGTTTTGCCAAACCTCAAGTATAAATCCATGTGTCTGCTTCTGTTTCTATCTTTTCCATCAATTATCTATCTGACATTACATGAATACCACGCCGTAGCTCTAGTTTTACTGTAAGCATTAAAGTTATATAGTTCAAGTCTCCCAATGTTGCTTTTTCTCCAAAATTGATTTGACTGTTTTAAATGCTCTGACTTTTCACATGAATTTTAGAATGATCTTGTGTATTTCTTGCAAATAGCCTCCTAGAATTTTGAAATGGATTGCACTGAATATATAAATACAGGAAGAATTAACATCTTAATATTGAGTCTCTTGATCAATAATAATCTTATGCCTCTCTATTTATTTACATTCTCTTTAATGTCAGTAATGTTTACAATTTTGAGTGTTGAGGCATATTTTTGTTATATTTATTACTAAGTATTTTTGTCAAGAACTATGAAGCATCAGAGATTTTACCCTACCTGCATGCTAACTAAATAACCTATCATAGTCGCATATATATATATATATATATATATATATATATATGCTGATACTCTGGCTACCGCCGCTATCGCGGTGAGTAATAAACTGTTCTTTGTCTCAGATAGCAGTGTTTCTTGTCTTCTGCCAACATTCATATATATTTATTAAGTATTAATTTACACAACTGCAAGGTGGTGACAAAGACATTTGGGGAAGATATATACGGATCAACCTTTCTGAGTGGTCAAAAACTGTGAAGATATTTGTATCCCATGTGAGTGCTCACCAATGGGTGACCTCAGCAGAGGAGGATTTTAATAAGCAAGTGGATAGAATGAACTGTTCTGTGTACACAACTCGGCCTCTTTCCCCAGCCACCCTGACATTGCCCAATGGGCCCATGAACACAGTGGCCATGGTGGCAGGGATGACAGTTACATGTGGGCTCAGCAACATGGAATTCCACTCACCAAGGCTGACCTGGCTATGGCCACTGTTGAGTACCCAGTTTACCAGCAGCAGAGACCAACACTGAGCCTGCAATATGGCGCCATTCCTCAGGGTGGTCAGCCAGCTACCTGGTGGCAGGTTGATTTTATTGGACCTTTTCCATCATGGAAAAGGCAAAAGCTTGTCCTCACTTGAATAGACACTTACTCTGAAGGTGGGTTTGCCTATCCTGAATTCACTGATTCTGCCAAGACTACCATTTATGGACCCACGGAATATCTTATCCACCATAATGGTATCCGATACAGCATTGCCTCTAACCAAGGCAATCACTTTATAGCTAAAGAAGTGCAGCAGTAGGCTCATGCTCATAGAATTCACCAGTCTTATCATGTTCCCCATCATCCTGAAGCAGCTGGATTGATAGAACAGTGGAATGGCCTTTTGAAGTCACATTTACAACACCAACTAAGTGACAATACATTGCAGGGCTGGGGCAAAGTTCTCCAGAAGACCATGTATGCTCTGAATCAACGTCCAATATATGGTATTATTTCCCTCATAGCCAAAATTCATAGATCCAGGAATCAAGGGGTGGAAGTAGAAGAGGCATCACTCACCATTGCCCCTAGTGATCCACTAGCAAAATTTTTGCTTCCTGTTCCTGCAACATTAATTCTGCTGGCCTAGAGGTCTTAGTCCCAGAGGGAGGAAAGCTGCCACCAGGAGACACAACAATGATTCTATTGAACTGCAAGATTGCCACCTGGACACTTTGGGCTCCTCCTACAATTAAGTCAACAGGCTAGGAAGGGAGTAACAGTGTTGACTGGGGTGATTGACCCAGAATATAAAGATGAAATTAGTCTACTACTCCATAACAGAGGTAAGGAAGAGTACATATGGAATACAGGAGATCCATTAGGGCATCTCTTAGCATTACCATGCCCTATGATTAAGGTCAATGGGAAACTACAACAGCCCCAATCCAGGCAGGACTGCAAATAGTCTAGACCCCGCAGGGTTGAGGATATAGGTCACTCCACCAGGAAAAAAAACCATGACCTGCTGAGGTGTTTGCTGAAGGCAGAGGGAATACAGAATGGGTAGTAGAAGAGGATAGTCATCAATACCAACTACGACCACATGACCAGCTGCAGAACTGAAGATTGTAACTGTCATGAGTATTTCCTCCTTCTTTTGTTAAAAACATGTTTGTGCCTATATACACGTGTACTAGGAAAATATCTTTATTTTATTTTCCTTTCCTTTATCATGTGGCATAAGATTTATTGACTTCATATCAGCATTTAAGTATCATCAGCTTTATGTAATAGCATTTGAGTTGGAGATTGGTGTGTTTCCAGTTAGTTATCTTATGTTAGGCATAATTATGACCTTGTATTATGTTAGGCATAATTATGATCTTATTATTGTATTTGTTTAAAGATTATGTATGATCTCAGGAGATGTGTATAGGTTCAAGTTTAAAAGGTTTGGACTTGGCCAGGCATGGTGGCTCACACCTTTAATCCCAGCACTTTGGAAGGGTGAGGCAGGAGAATCATCTGAGGTCAGAGTTTGAGACCAGTCTGGCAAATGGAGGGAAACACCATCTCTACTAAAAATACAAACATTGGTCAGGTGTGGTGGCTGTTGCCTGTAATCCTAGCTACTCAGGAAGCTGAGGCAGGAGAATCACTTGAACCTGGGAGGCAGAAGTAACAGTGAGCCGAGATCATGCCATTGCACTCCATCCTGGACAACAAGAGCAAGACTCCATCTTAAAAAAAAAA
>NW_016107405.1:2978221-3032032 GCF_001604975.1 Cebus imitator | reverse complement strand
AAAAAAAAAAAAAAAAAAAAAAAAAAAAAAAAAAAAGAAAAGGGGTGGTCTTGTGATGATTAATACTGAGTGTCAACTTGATTGAATTGAAGCATGCAAAGTATTGATCCTGGGTGTGTCTGTGATAGTGTTGCCGAAGGAGATTAACATTTGAGTCAACGGGCTGGGGAAGACAGACCCACCCTTAATCTGGTGGGCACAATCTAATCAGCTGCCAGCAAATATAAAGCAGGCAGAAAAATGTCAAAAGGTGAGATTGTCTAGGCTCCCAGCCTACATCTTTCTCCCATGCTGGATGCTTCCTGCCCTCAAACATTCGACTCCAGGTTCTTCAATTTTGAAACTCAAACTGACTCTTCTTGCTCTTCGAGCTTGCAAACAGCCTATTGTGGAACTTTGTGATTGTGTGAGTTAAGACTTAACGAACTCATTTATATATATGAGTTATATATATATGTTATTAAAATGTTATATATGTGATATATATATATGTGTGTGTGTGTGTATGTATGTGTGTGTGTGTGTGTGTGTGTGTGTGTCAGTTCTGTCCCTCTAAAGAACCCTGACTAATACAGACTAATACACCCATCTGCAAGGTTGTTGACATAATTATGTTTCTTATGCAAAGTTGGACTAAGGTGCCAGTTTTTTGTAAGCTATTGACTAGAGGCCTCATGCAATTTCTTGCTGTATGCACCGCTCTATAAATTATCACAACATGGAATCTAGTTTTATCAGAGCAAGTGGACAAGTGGGCCAGAGAGTGCCAGAAAGAGCATGAACAAGTGAGAAGACACCTGATGACACAAGTGACATCTCATTACTTTTGTCATATTTGTTGGTGTGAAGCAGGTGACTAGCTGTAGCCTACCCTACAGAAGAGTAGATAGCATGAGGGGGTAAATAGCAAGTGGTGGGGATCATTAGGAACCATGTCGGAAGCTTCCTAACACAGTGTGTTTAATCATCATAATCTTTCTGTGGTGTTCTCTAGTGTTTTCCTAATGTCTATATTTAAAGCTCTATGGTTAGAAAACAAATATGATACCAAGAATCTACTTCCCAAATCTGCATTTTATTCAACAACTCTATTGAAGTGTTATTGCATATTTGTGTGTCCTTTCTAAGAAATCTTGGCCTGCACTGAGAACACAGATTTTCTACTTCATCTGGTGTCACTTTTGGTAAACTGTATTTTAAGAAGTTAAAAATTTTGGCACAATGTTATTGTTAACATTCTCCTATTATTCTTTTAATATGGACACAATATGCCATGATAATTCATCACCTCTTCTTGATTTTACATACACTCTCTCTCTTTTTCTGTATTTTTTTGATCTGTTTAGTTAGAAGTTTATCAATTTTATTGGTCCTTTCAAAGAATTCACCTTTTAACTCTAAAACTTTCTTCATTGCTTCTCTGTTTTAATGATTTCTACTCTATATTTTTCTTTTTTTCTGTGCATAATGGGTTTAATTTGCTCTATTTTTTTTCTGGGTTCTTAAGGCACATCATTGATTTGAAACTTTCTTCTTTTCACATAGACGTATTTAAAGCCAATTATTTTCCCTCTAAACACAGTTTTTTTGGTCCTGATGCATGGTTCAGAAACATGAGCTGAATTAATACCCATCCAAAGTATATCAGTTCTAAAAGGCCATTCTCTTCTATAGCTCTTTGATTCTTAGGATTATCCTTTATTTTATTACGGCAGTGAGCCCTTGAGGTCTGTGTTTTGATTTCTTAGTCCAGAAAGACCATGAGTTTTTCTGAGTTTCAACTTTCCACCCTCAGTCCAGTTTGTGAAACCCAGGAACTCATACCATGCCCTTTCTTTAATTCAAGTTTTGACTCACTTTTAAAATCTCTCAGCCTTTGTCCATAGTTTTTATTCATATCCTTCAGGTAGTTGATCTGTTTTCTCTGAAATTTTTAGCTGTAATCTGTGGGATGATTAGTCTCTTAGAGGTGTATTCCTCTATAATAGAAACAGACTTACCAAGCCTATGCATCCATCAATAGATTACAGGTGTATATATTTTCCAAGTATTTCATTTTGTTAAAGTGTAAGTTATATTATTCAATCAATATAATGTCTATGTTTATGGACTAGCTAATAATCTGTAATAAAATACTATTCATCACATTACTGTGCAGTATTGATGAAGTCATAATGGCTTGCTAAGTTTGTGCTGTATATTCAATATGCATTCAGACTTATGCCATAATGTATCTCTTTTTGTTGCTTCAGTATGTTTAGTGAATGAGGATTAACAAACCCATGTATTCTGACTTTGGACCATTACTATATATTGAACCCATAACATGTGTCTATTATTCTTCATACATATTCAGAGTACATCTTATAACAGTTCCTTTGGAACTATTATCCACATATGCTGTGAATGCATATTAACAGCAGAATACATTTACATATTATGAGTTCATCATATTGAATGCATAGTAAAACCTTTATAAAAATATAGTTATAATATTCAAAAGCAATTTACTTAAACATGTTTCTTACTATTCTACCATTTATTAAATGTTATTTCTAAATTTCTAGTGGATATTTGCAGAAATTCCATGTTTCCAGAAGACTACGTTATCAAATAAAAGTTTTCTAACAGGATCCTTCTTGTTAATATTCTCAACAACAAAATATAGTCTACATAGGTAAAAGAAATAGCAAATTCAGTTTTAATAAACACATTTTCATAATGATCTCATTGCAGAGCTCTATTTTTATTGGTCCTGAATAGAAGCAAAACTTTTCATAAACTTCTGAAAGTCCCCAAATTCTGTAAGATATAAATGAAATGGAATTTGGACCCACTTGACAAATTATGCTACTATATCTAGCTAGTTCTTTATCAACCAAATAACCTAAACTCTTAATATGAATCCAACATGGCTTTTAGTTTTCTGAGGAATCTTTGAGGTTCAGCTGGTTGCAACAAGAGGTGCAAATTTCTGTGTGATTTTTAGGTGCCTTCGATAATCTTATAGGGTCATAGGCTAAAGTTTGAGTGACTTTAAGCAGCCAAGAAACACAAGAGCTCTCTAGAAGAGCAAGGTGTTTATATCTCATTACTACAATGAAATCAAATTTTGCACCAGCACAAAACAAAAAAGACAGGCCTCTCCACTTAGGTAACATTATTAACATGATCAGAAATCTAAGCTATCTAGTCAGAAGATACAACTGAGTATTGTGTTCTAAAGTCACTTCATAATCTAGATCATATTGCTCCAACCAATAGTCATTCATTCCACTTGTGCGATTAATTCAAAATGCCAAATAGCAAAAGTTTAGTTCTGTAAGCAAACATAATATTGTATCAACTGCAAAATAAAACTATCACATCATTCCAAGAATAAACATTTTTTAAATGCAAAACATTTACATCTGTAGGGAAGTAGCTCTTTATTCAACATGATGATGGTTAGTATCAAAATTATTAAAATTATCAAAAATATCTGTGGGGAGGAACACTGAAAATCGGGACAGATAAAGAAATAAGAACTTGGTTTATAATACATTTTATTTTAGAGAAAACAATGTTTATTATAGCAGAGGCATGGCCATGTATTTTCCTTTCATCCCAAATATAATTTTTCTGTTTTCTGTACATTAGTCAATTTCACTGGGCTAGATTTAGAGCTCTTTGTTCAAGTGAAATCCTCCCTAAGACCATGTGTGAAACAGATAAATGTCAATAAATGAATTACTTTAAAATTTTTTATTGATCTGTGGAAACTTCTTCAGTTTTAGACATGATCCTTGATGCACTTCAATGGAGCTGAAGGGTGTAAAAATAGTGCACAAGCTACTCAGCTTTTAGAGGTCAGGACCATGTCTTTCTTACATTTCAGGATACTTTCTGTATCTTTCATGGTGCCTGGCCCAGAGTAGATGTTCTGAATGTTTCTGAATGATTGAAATAAATGAATATCTTATTCCTTTTTGTAACCTCAACTAGTGCAGGTAGACAAAGCTGTAAGTATCGAATTGTGTTATAATTGCTGTGACAATCAAGATATATGGCATATATAATAAAATAGTAAAATATGATACATGGCATTTTAAGAAGCATAGCACAATACAAAGATCTCCAAACTAGATGACAGTCATGAATTTTGGGTTCTGTTCAAAGTTCTTTTACTTTGCAAAGGACTTTGGTTATCACTGGGGCTTGTGCCAGTGTTACCTCATCTGTAACATAGTATTATCTTACCAGAATCTGTAAGCTCTTAATGTCTTTACAACAGTAAAATTTATATAGTAATACAACTTCAAATGTCAAATGTCATGGATATTTCTTAATTGATGACAAAGTAGATATCCAAAATTGTTTGTTTAAACTGTTAATAATTTTTAGGTGCAGAAATAGTGCAGACCCATAAAACAAACATTTTGGACATTTACACTTTATGTAGGTACTAGGGATTGTCGTATCCTCCAACTCTTCTTCTGAATTTTTATCATTTACTTTTCATGTTAGCATTTAAAGATATGATTTAATTGCATCTTTATTTTAAATAGAAAGAGAGAGATTAAGTAAAGGATGAAAGTAGGAATGACAGATGGATGCAAATGTTCAATTCCAACAAAAAATCATCAAGTTTCTACTCTTTATAGAGAATAATAATATTGTGAAAAACTAGATATAGACAAATAGTCTTTCAAAGTAGAAACCCACCAGGCAAACAAAATTGAGATAGTGTTGCCATTATGTGACATGAAAGTTATTTTTTTAACTGGTACCAGCCACTGCAAAGACACACCAAAATATAAAGACCAATGAAACTGTGAAGAAACCATCAACTAATGTGCAAAATAACCAGCTAGCATCAAGAAGTCAGGACCTAATTCACACATAACAAAATAACCCTTAAATGTAAATGGGCTAAATGCCCCTATTAAAAGACACAGACTGGCCAATTGGATAAAGTATCAAGCCCTGTTGGTATGCTGTATGCAAGAGACCCATCTCATATGCCAAGACACAGATAGGTTCAAAATAAAGGAATGGAGAAAAATTTATCATGCCAATGGAAAGCAGAAAAAAGCAGGGGTTGTGATCCTAGTCTCTGACATAACACACTTTAAACCAATGAAGATCACAAAAGACAAAGGGCATTACACAATGGTAATGCCATTGATTAATGGTAATCAATTCAACAAGAAGAGCTAACTATCCTAAATATATACGCAACCAATATGAAAGCACCTAGATTCATAAAACAAGTTTTTAGAGACCTACAAAGAGACAGACTCCCAAACAATAATAGTGAGAGATCTATCAATATTAAACAGATCAATGAGACAGAAAATTAACAAAGACATTCAGGACTGGAACTCAGCTCTGGATCAAATGGAACTAATAGACATCTACAGAACTCTCCACTCCAAATCACCAGAATACACAGTCTTCTCAGCCCCACAGGGCACTTAAAATATTATTTAAGATTGACCACATAATTGCAAGTAAAACACTCCTCAGCAAATGCAAAAGAACTGGAAATAATAACAAACAGTCTCTCAAATCACAGTGCAATCAAATTAGAACTCAAGTTTAAGAAACTTACTCCAAACCACACAACTATATGGAAATTGAACAACCTGCTCCTGGATGACTCCAGGGTAAATAATGAAATTAAGACAGAAATCAAGAAGTTCTTTGAAACAATGAGAAAAAAAAAGGCAATGTACAGAATCTCTGGGATTCAGCTAAAGCAGTGTTAAAAGGGGAATTTATAGCACTAAATACCCACATCAGAAAGCTACAAAGATTTCAAAGGACACCCCAACATCATAATTAAAAGCACTAGAGAGGCAAGAGCAAACAAATCCAAAAACCAGCAGGAGACAAGAAATAACTAAAATCAGAGTGGAACTAAAGGAGATAGAGACAGGAAAATCCCTTCCAAAAAATCAGTAAATCCAGGAGCTGTTTTCTTGAAAAAAAAAAAAAAAATAGATAGACCACTAGCTAGACTGATAAAGAAGAAAGAATAGAAAAATCAAATAGACACAATAAAAATGATAAAGGGGATATCACCCTGGCCTCACAGAAATACAAACTCTCATCAGAGAATACTGTAAACACTTCTATACAAATATATTAGAAATTCTAAAAGAAATGAATAAATTCCTGGACATATACACCCTCCAAAGAGCAAACCAGAAAGAAGTTGACTACTGGAATAGAAAAATAGCAAGTTCTAAAATTGAGGCAGTAACAAATAGCCTACCAACCATAAAAAGCCCAGGACCAGAGAAATTCACTGCCGAATTCTACCAGCGGTACAAACAGGAGCTAGTACAATTCCTTCTGAAACTATTCCAAACAATTGAAGGAGGGACTCCTCCCTAACTCATTTTATGAGGCCAGCATCATCCTGATACCAAAACCTAGCAGAGACACAACAAAAAAAGAAACCTTCAGGCCAATATCCCTGATGAATATTGATGCAAAAATTCTCAATAAAATACTGGAAAATCAAATACAGCAGCACATCAAAAAACTTACGAACCACAATCAAGTCCACTTCATCCCTGGGATCCAAGGCTGATTTAACATATGAAAATCAATAAATATAATCCTTCACATAAACAGAACCAATGACAAAAATCACATGATTATCTCAATAGGTGCAGAAAAGGCTTTTGATAAAAGTCAATATTCCTTCATGTTAAAAACGCTTCTTAAACTAGGTATTGATGAAATATAACTCAAAATAATAATAGCTTTTTATGACAAACCCACAGCCAACATCATACTGAATGGGCAAAACTGGAAGCATTCCCTTTGAAAAATGACATAAGACAAGGATGCCCTCTCTCACCATGCCTATTCAACATAGCATTGGAAGTACTGGCCAGGGCAACCAGGTAAGAGAAATAAATAAAGGGTATTCAAATAGGAATAGAGGAAGTCAGATCGTCTCTGTTTGTGGCTGACATAATCCTTGATTTAGAAAACTACATCATCTCAGACCAAAATCTCCTTAAACTGATAATGAACTTCAGCAAAGTCTCGGGAAACAAAATCAATGTGCAAAAATCACAAATATTCCTACATACCAACAACAGACAAGCAGAGAGCCAAATCATGAATGAACTCCCATTCACAATTGCTACAAAGAGAATAAAATATGCAGGAATACAGCTAACAAGGAATGTGAAGGACCTTTTCCAGGAGAACTATAAACCACTGCTCAAGGAAATAAGAGAGGACACAAGCAAATGGAAAAATTTTCTGTGCTCATGAATAGAAATAATTACAGACTCAATGCTATTCTTATCAAACTACTCTTTACATTCTTCACAGAATTTTTAAAAACTACTTTAAAATTCATATGGAACCAAAAAAGAGCCCGCAGAGCCAAGACAATCCTAAGCAAAAACAACAAAGCTGCAGGCATCATGCTACCTGACTTCACAGTATACTACAAGGCTGCAGTAACCAAAACAGCATGGTACTGGAACCAAAGCAAACATATAGACCAATGGAACAAATAGAGACCTTAGAAATAACACAACATATCTACAACCATCTGATTTTCAACAAACCTGACAAAAACAAGCAATGGGGAAAGAAATCCCTATTTAATAAATGGTGCTGGGAAGACTGGCTAGCTATATGTAGAAAACTGAAACTGGACCTCTCCATCACATCTTATACAAAAATTAACTCAAGATGGATCAAAGACTAAAATATAAAACCCAAAACCATAAAAACCCTAGAAGAAAACCTAGGCAATACCATTCAGGACATAAGTATGAGCATAGATTTTATGATGAAATCAACAAAAGCAATTGCAGCAAAAGCTCAAATTGCCAAATGGGATCTAATTAAACTAAACCACTTCTGCACAGCAAAAGATACTACCATCAGAGACAACAGGTAAGCTACAAAATGGAAGAAAATTTTTGCAATCTACCTATCTGACAAAGGTCTAATAGCCAGAATGCACAAGGAACTTAAACAAATTTACAAGGAAAAAAAAAAACATCAACAAGTGGGCAAAGGACATGAAGAGACACTTCTCAAAAGAAGACATTTATGTGACCAACGAACATATGAAAAAAAAAAAAGCTCAACATCACTGATCAGTAGAGAAATGCAAATGAAAACCACAATGAGATACCATCTCACACTGATCAGAATGGTGATTATTAAAAAGTCAAGAAACAACAGATGTTGTCAAGTCTGTGGAGAAATAGGAATGCTTTTACACTGTTAATGAGAATGTAAATTAGTTCAACCATTGTGGAAGGCAGTGTAGTGATTTCTCAGGGATCTATAACTAGAAATACCATTTGAGCCAGCAATACCAATACTGAGTATATACCCCCCAAAATATAAATCATTCTATTACAAAGATACATGCACATGTGTGTTTATTTGCAACAATATTTACAATAGCAAAGACATGGAACCAACCAAAATGCCCATCAGTGATAGACTGGATAAAGAAAATGTGGTACATAGACACCATGGAATACTATGCAGCCATAAAAATAAATGAAATCATGTCCTTTGCAGGGACATGAATGAAGCTGGAAGCCATCATCTTCAGCAAACTAACACAGGAACAGAAAATCAAACACCACATGTTCTTACTCATAAGTGAGAGCTGAACAGTGAAAACACATGGAACAACACACACCAAGGCTTGTTGGGGTGGGGGTAAGGGGAGGGGGAACATCAGGACTAATAGCTAATGCATGCAGGGCTTAAAACCTAGATGACGGGTTGATAGATGCAGTACACCACCATGGCACACACATAACTATGTAACAAGCTTGCATGTCCTGCACACGTATCCCAGAACTTAAAGTAAAATTCAAAAAAGAAAGGTAAAGAAAGTTATTTCCTTGAGATTAGCAGCCATGTTTTGGGAAATTTTTTTGTATTTTTTCAGTCAGTTTTTTAAAATTTCTAACACTGGTCTAACTGTTGAAGAAATGTAGTCAGTACATGTTGATGAAAAACAATGAAAAGAAGAAAAAAGAACAGAAAACAAGCAAACTTTTGATAGGACATATATTGAATGTATATAGTTCATATAAAATTTAATTTATACAGCATTGGTTCATTTAACTCAACTCAGTTTATTAAAAATAACTGCTATAGTCTAGAGATTGAGCTAAGCATTGTGCAGAACTTCAAAACAAATAAGACATGATTCTGCCTTTATTTAACAGTAAGCAAGATAATATACAATAGAGTCCATAAAAGAGACAAACTGTGCAATATCAAATAGTATGTATATACACAGAAAATATGGAGCTATATCATGAATATAGTTGTCCTTCCATACCTGCATTCTGCATTTGAGAATTCAACCAACTGCAGACCACAGTATTAAATATGTGTGTGTGTGTGTGTGTGTGTGTGTGTGTGTGTGTGTGTGTATAGAGAGAGAGAGAGAGAGAGAACAACCATTTACATAGCATTTGTACTGTATTAGGTATTATAAGTAGTCTAGAAGTAGGTTGAAATATATAGGAGGATGTGTGTAGGTTATTTGCTAACATGACCCCATTTTATATAAGGGACTTGAGCATTCAAGATTTGAGTATCCACAGGGATCCTAGAACTGATTCCCCTTAGGTGCCAAGGACCAAGTGTACTCACAAACAAATAGAACTGGGTGTCTGTAGTGCTTTAGGAAGATGCTATAGTTTACTCTCACCAACAACTCAGCCCCACCTCATTGTCATTGCCTCTTAGCTGAAGCATTAGTTCTACAGAAAATGATTTATCACTTCACATCAGCTTCATTCCTGATAAACAACACTGTATTGCTCCAAGAGGCATTATCTTATGTCCACAACTAGCAAAGGTAACAAAAAGGCTGTCATTGCTCTAATATTGTCAATACCATAGACATACTCAAACACTTTAAAAATAAAACATTCATAATAGATAACTCCTCAGGCTGTTGCCAGAGAGGCGCATGTGTGCATGTGCACATTTGTGTGCACACACGCACTCATGCATGGTAGTGTATTAACCAACTGTGTAATTCGTACAAATTATTAGTCAAGTTTTCTTTCCTCTTTGGCCTCATGTATATACACATACCTGTATCTCCCTACAACAAGTTCTTTTTCTCTTTTTCTTTTTTCCTTTTCTCCATCTCTTTCTAAAAATATTTTGGGAAGCTGCCATAAAAGTCTGGCTTCCAGGTATGAATACTCTCCCCAAGAACTCAAAAGTTAATGGTAGTAACTGCAAGTATGCTTCAAACTAAGAAAACAATGTGATAAGAGCTGTAATAAAGAAGGACAGGTGTGGTGGTTTATGTCTGTAATCCTAGCAATTTGGGAGGCTGAGATAGTCAGATCATGAGGTGTGAGGTCCAGAGTAGAGATCATCCTGGTCAATGTGGTGAAACCCCGTCTCTACTAAAATTACAAAAAAAATTAGCTGGGGATGGTGGTTTGTACCTGTAGTCCCAGCTACTTGGGAGGCTGAGGCAGGAGAATTGCTTGAACACAGGAGGCGGGGGGATGAGCCAAGATTTCACCACTGCACTCTAGCCTGGTGACAGAACAAGACTCTGTCAAATAATAATTACTAATAATAATAATAAAAGAAGAAGAAATAATCAAAGGAAATAATTAAAGAGAATTAATTACTTCTGCCTGGGGGAGAATGGGAGGTGACGTAAGTAAAGTCCATATCCCATGTTTGGAATTGTGAACACAGAATTTATACCTTATGTAATTAAACATCTGAAAATATATGAAACCCCTTTTTGCACAAAATCCCCTAATTCCCTTTCTGCTATTTTCTGCCCCTTCAATGAATAGTCACAGAGTAGTAGTGAGGGCTGGAAAAAATCAGAATCAAGTAATCCATGATTGCCAACAAGTCAATCCTCAAAAAGTATACTTGTATACCTGGACAACAAGGATGGTAACATTACAAACATTAATAAAGTCATTGTCCTCTTCACAAAAGACAGTCTACCTTTCAGAGTACAAAGCAAAGTTTAAGAGAGACATCATAATAAAAAAGTGTTGGTAACCCACTAAGAGAAAAACACTTCAAAGAAGCACATAGAGTTGACCAACCTAAGTGGATGTGAGTCACTATTTCCCAATCATCTTGGCTTTAAACTATGATTCATCAAGCTACTTACTGTCTTCCTCCAAGTGCTTTGTGAATCAACAGTTTTTTTTTTTTTTTTTTTTTTTTTTCCCCACTAACACATTTCAAGCTCTCATTGTTCCATACTTGGATTGCTATTACAGATTCTCCACTAGTCTTCCTGGCTTTGTTTTTCTCTTTTAATCAATTATAGATACTACCCAAATATGGATTAATTCTTCCTGAAATTTTGAATTATTGTTAGTGCCTTTTCTAATATTTTATTTTTAACAGCTTCATTCATGATAAAAGTAAAGGCCAGTCATGGTAGCTCATGCCTGTAATCCCGGCACTTTTGAAGGCCGTGGTGGGATGATCACTTGAAGCCAGAAGTTTGAGACGAGCCTAGGTAGCATAGTTAGGCATGGTGCAAAAAAGAAAAAAAAAAAAGCTAGTCATGGTGGTGCCCTCTTGTAGTTCCAGCTACTCAGGAGCCTGAGGCAGGTGGATCACTTGAGCCCAGGGATTTGAGGTCACACTGATCTCTGTTAGCATCACTGCACTCTAGCCTGAGTGACAGAGCAAGAATGTCTCAAAGAAAAAAAGATAAAGGAAGGAAGGAAGGAAGGAAGGAAGGAAGGAAGGAAGGAAGGAAGGAAGGAAGGAAGGAAGGAAGGGATCAAAACCCGCAATCTGTCAAAATCTCTAATGTTGCTCTCCTTATTCACTTTTATCTTGGTTTCCTCCAGCCTGGGGGCGGGGTGGTCCCCACCATTCCTCTGGCACTCCATGTTCACTCTTTACTCCTGGGTAGTACCCAGATTTGTACCATACCTCTGCATAATAGGTTATTTTTCTTCCTTCATCTTTCCAAACTCTGACTATCCTACTATTTTCACAAATCCTTGTAGCTCACATAGAAGTTCCATTTTCAGAATTATATATCTCTGGGAAAGATGTTGTATTTGAACACCGAGGTTTAGACAAGATTATTAATAACCATAGTGTTCAGGGATCTCTTTCCTAAAAATTTGAGACTGGAAATAGGGATCAAATGATTGACAGAATTTGGACAAAGAAAGAATGAGCACAACTATTTCTCCTCTTAGGAAAAGAGGCAGCTTAGGAAGGTGGGGAGGACTGGAGGACCCAATTTCAGACTGTCTTGGTTCAAATTCTGTCTCTGTCACTTACTTTATGTCACCATGGACCAGTTACTTGCTATGACTTTGGCTCAATTTTCTTCTTATAGGATGGTGGCAAGGATTATTTGGTCGGCACTTAGTAAATGTAAGCTATGCACAATACTATTCATAATAAAACAAAGTCATGGCAATGATATCAGATACTTCAGAAGTACTGGTCAATAGAGAGGGTTTAAAATACAAAAGCGAAGAAATGGACATCCTGGGAGATGAAGAGAGAGTCAGGAGAGGGTGATAAACAGTCAGCGAATGTAGTGATCTGGAGAATCTCCTACAGTGGTCCTTTCTATTAAACTCTCTTGATACCTTCATATTCTCTCATCAGAGGATCAGCCCTTTAAGCCTGACACAGAGCCAAGTGCACTATAATGGCAATTTGGAAACTGATAACAATGGCTGGCTAGTTGATAAGAACTGGGCAAAGAAATTTTCCTGTGTAGATTCATAATCCTCATCAAACCATCTTAATAATTAGATATTATCTTCCCCATTATGAAGATAGGGAAATCAGGATGTGAGAAATTACTTGCTCAGTCACACACCTAAACATTTTTAGAATTTCATGTAATTAGATGACTGCCATCTTTCAGTCTCTAGTAGAAAACTCTGCCCTGAATCCTAGATTCCAATTTTCAACTTCTAGATGGGTGTTTTTAAACTTAAAACTGAAAACATCCAATATTTCATATATTTTCCCCCCAATTTTTGTGCCTGTCTACTTTGTTCCTTCAAAAAATAATCTTTCCTTTCTCTCTATTCTGATAACTCTTGCTTTGTCTCTTTGGTACTTGCTACATGGTGGCCCCACTGCCCTGTAATGGATGACACAGAGAGAACAATGTACAGGTGACTACTTTAAGCAAAATAAACACATTCTTCCTTCCCCAATGGTGGTCCGTGGTCCAGCAGACATGGGGTGATGAGCACCTGCAATAGAACACAATTAAGCTAACTTCTCAGTTATGTTTCACTGTGATGTGTTAAAAGGGATTTTCTGGTTGCTTCTAAAGTATGTTACTGTGTACAATGGAAGGAACTGAAGATGTGAATAACATAGAGAGTGGGATGGACTCAAGTCTGTGCATTTAGTAGAGTTCTGGACATGACGGAACTGTATAAACTGTCATAACGTAGAATACATTGCAAAGGTTTACCTTTTAAAGGATGTGTTCTGTCAGATATTTCTGCATAAGTATATGCATTTGATGGTCCTGATATGTGAAAATCAATGCTTTCTATTAATTACATTTCTTAATAACTTTATTGGTAAGAATGTCAATTCCATATTTAAGTCTCAGGAGTGCTGTGAAAAAGTACAAAGTGGTTCTTAAGAATTTACTATTAAAATTTAAGAAATCAGTCCAAAATTAACCATATTATGAGTGCTGCATGTTTGTCTATATTCTATACTGTATTATCTTGAGAAGGGGAAAATGTATAACTCACACTTTGCTCCTGTGTGACAAGTAGATATTGATACTGATATCTAAAGACAGAAACATTGCTTTTGCACAGACACACTAGTTGTGACTGTATGTTTAGAAGAGCTAGTTATGGAAGACATGTTAAGTTTCTAAAAGGGTAAACTGTTAGGGCATGTCTAAATGAGAGGTGGGGGATAAGAGGAGGATGAGCAGCCAATGTAGTAGTTGGGAAAAAGAAAGTAGAGATATCAAAGGGCAATCAGAAAAAATGAAATGCTTCTTTAGACCCTTTCCTCTTCTCCCCTTCCCCGCATCATTTGTGGATTAACACCGCAGTCCCCAATTCAACAAAGTTCTGTTGGTATTTCCAATCATTGTGTGTTGCCTCATGGTCCCAGGGATGGATGTGGTCACAAGGATGGACATAGCCTTGGCCGGAGTAATCAAGATGGAACAAAGTGGATCCCAACTAGAGTCCTTCCCAGAGATTTACAGTTATTGGAAAAGACAAATTCTCTTTTTCTATGATTCACAAACCGTAAGAATGACTCAAGCTGCAAGTAACAATTCATTCTGTGCCAAATGAAGGGTATCTATTTGTTGTAGGAGAAAAAGAGCCTAATACACGGAAAGAAGCAGAAGGAGAGATGGTGACGACAAGAGTTCCATTAGTTCATGGCTTCAGAGACCTGGAGTATCCCTCTTCTTACTAGTTCTGTGAGCCAATACATTCTCTTTTTACTTAAGCAAGTTCGAGTTGGGCTTTTTACCACTTGTGACCCAAAGTTCTGGTTGATATAGGAAACAGATGCCAAAGATGTCATATATGTTACTGTGAAATCAAGGAGATTGAAGACAGAAAAAGGATCATTTTCTTTGACTTTTAATCTTTACTAGTAATCTCAGTATACCTCAGTATACTACTATGGATAAAAGCTAGCTTTCAAGTGATTTATTAAATAAGGTTTAGGACTATAGTAACATTTTAGAAATGTTCTCTTGATTCTCACCACCACCTTCCCCAAAGACACACACTCAACAGAATCTTTGATTTTTGTACATAAATAATCTAAATTCCCAGTATTATAATCCATCTAACTTAAAGTTAAGAAAGGAAATTGCGAATATGAAGTACATAATAAATTTAACTTTTGTTCAGTTTAAGTACCCAGTTCAGCTCTGACTTATACACTCAAGAATATATTCCTTCAGAAGTAAAGTTCTTAAAATAAAACTTTCATATGGGAAACACACATTCTTAGAACCCAAAACAACACTAGAAATTACCCTTTCCAATAGAACAAATAATAGTGAATTAATACAGAGAATGGTGAATGGCTCAGGTTGATGTTTGTTAAGATTTTTTAAGTACCCTAAATATGAAAGATAATTCATGTAGCATGAACGCTTCAGTAAAATAGACACTAGAAATCTTATATATTGTGCGAAACAAAATATATTAAAGAACAATGAAAGAAACTATTTATCTCAGTTGGGATTGTCATGTAGAAGGCAGATCTTTGCTCTGAGTTCTTTTGCTTCAGGTGGTGGAATTAATCGCTACATTACTCTCTGGGGTAAAGCCGGAATCCCTTTCTCACTCTTAGGACATTTTTGTGCTAAAGAGTTATTATGACTCAAAAGTAGGCTAATGTGAAAATTTAATAATTTCTTCACATAAAATACACTGTAGCCTGGATCTAAATCTAGATCCATGGGCATGATATACTTGCATTTTGTCAGTGAGAGTTGATCATGCCCTTCCTTTTTTTTTGCCCCCTATGGGTGGTGACCTCCCTGAGCCAGCCTCTCGTAATGTTATAATTTGGTACATTCTTATTCTTTGGCCATGAGCACTCAGGTTATACACTTTTAGCATATAAAACTCCAGTTCAGACCCAGATAGAATACCTTTTTATTCCTCACTAGACTTGTTACTTATTTTAAGAAATTTACAAATTTTGATTGAGTTCTCTGATATGAACATCATAGCAATATACTTGCTAAAGGGGAAGGTTACTGAGCACAAGGACATATATTTTAAGACATCCACTGTCTGAATTCTAAATGTTTTATTTTCAATTAAAATGACATCCAGTTAGATTGGTCATGGTTCATCCAAATGAAGTGAGAGAAAATAATTTGAGACAAACACGACAAAAAAAAAAAAATTTTCATTTGTAGCAGTTATTCCTGGAAATCCTTCTAGCTTTCTCTAAATATATCAGTGATTATTTAAAAACTATTTGCTTTATAACCCCTTTCCCAGAAACATTCCATCTGCAAATAGCACAAGATACACACTCGTGTCACTGCACTAAAGGAAGAAAGAACAATGCTTCTGTATGAGAGGTTGAATAGAATTAGAAAAACAGAATCCATAAATCACTTTATAGCTTAAAAATTGACAAAAAATTTAAAAAGCATCACCTACTATTTTATTAAAGGCATATAATACAGATAAAGTATATTTTATATCAATCAGTATCTCAAATGCTAAATAGTCCAACAATGAGATCATCTCAGCACCTTGCCAAAGCATGGAATATGATGAAACAATAAAAAATAAATTAGCCTAGAAAATAAAACATTGCTTATATAAGCCTATTAACAAAATATAAAACTGAATTAAATTTAACAAATGTTTAAGGTCAAATAATTTAGTAGTATTTAAATGGGATAAATCTAATTTTTATTAACTTCGAAAGACCACTAAAGCACATTGCTGGGTAAAAGATACAAGATATAGAATAACACATATATGTGGAAAAAATAAATGCATTAAAATGTAATGGGTGAAACACACCTAATCTATTAATAGTACTTCTGATGTTAACTCAGGAGAAGTAAATAGAAAAAAGAAGTTTGGAACAAAAGAAGAATTTTTCTGTTTTACCCTGTATTTCTTGTTTGTTGCATTATATTAAATCTTCTATATCGAGAATGTATTCTCTTAAAATTTGGGTAATTATGATATTTGTTAATGAATAATAAAATTTACTCACATAACTATCTCCTTATACATTTATATTCAAATATGTACTTGTATGGAGATTTATTTTTATAAAGATTCTAATATTTTATGCAGTTTAATTCTTCCAACAAATAGTTTAAAATATCATTATAGGTTATATCTTCTATATATTCGTAACTCTCCAGGTGCCCAGTATAATGTTCTATACATAGTGAAGATTGTTACTAACAAAAAGTAAAAAAAAAAAAAAAAAAAAAAAAAAAAAAAAAACTAAACAAAGGAACATGTCTTAGTAAAGCTTGTTTTCAAAAATAAATAGATTGACATGTTCCAAAGCTGTATATATCTGAGGAGTCTTTTAAAATTGCACCACAAAAAGCTGTGCCATAAATTTTGGAAGCTAATTTTTAAGGTTAAGAGAAGTTCCTGATTTCATAAACAGTTCTTGAGCATTTACACGGGGCCAGGTTTGACTAAAAATACTAGAGAGTCAATGATGAGTAAGAATAAATACCTGCGTTCATGGAACACACACCTGAGATGAAACCCAAGAGTAATGCTGCAGATACAAGAAGCCAAAGAAAACAATGACATGTTGCCATGGTGAGTTACCACCTGTGGCAGCCTTCATTATGCCCATTTGGGGCCCAGTGTTAGGGTTAAGTAGAGCTCAGAAACATGCAGTTGTAACATAGTGACAACTCCAAGACAACTTTAAATGCCAATGCCTCCCCAATCCCACCTCCCATACGAAAGGCAGAAGTGTCTGACCCTAGACTCCTCAGTCTTAACTGATTCCTCACTCGGCAAAAGCTTCATTGACCACTGAAATGCAGGTTCTGTGAGAGAAAGGGAGTCAACAGGGAGATATACATCTACCACCTCATTCCCTCATCTCATGGAAACCTGTTGGTTTGCTGGGCCACTGGTATAAAACGAGAAGAAAGAAAGCTTAAGCTGAACCACTGTTGTTATTCTTTTCAATCGTTGAACTTAGATCAGCATTTGTGTTCTCTCCTAGGCTCACAATTTGCCAGGAGAGATAACCTTGACATTACTTCTGATTTTCAATTGAAAATTATTTTCATGAGACTTTAAATAAAAGGCGTTTACTAGCCAGGGTCATTCAAAGTCTAGAAAGGAACAGAATGCATCAGAGTTTTAGTCTCTAATATACTGCAATATCAGAAGAGAAACCAGGATTACAAAATTTTGATGTATTCAAAATATTTATATATAACAAACTAACCCTTTTAGCACACACAGAACTCTCATTTGAAATAAAAATTTCAAAAGTCTGAGTTTGATGACTTTCATTTATGTTGACCTTTACCTTTTAAATTGGGCCTGGAGCAAATGTCTAGAGCATATAAATCCTCATCTCATTCATCAGGACAATAAATATCCATTGATATTCTTCTTAGTGATAATTTTGTGAATTATGCAGAAATGTTCTATAGATTGCCATTTCTTATAGCCATTCTCAATAAAAGTGAAGGATATGTTAAGCTTGTTTCCTATAAGGTAATTCTACAAATCAGAATGTTCTCAAGAAATAGATACTATACTATTCAAACCAGCAGTTTCCAAATACAAAACCATGGACTAAAATTACAGACTACTAGACAAGTCCACAGGGATTCTAAGCCAACAGATATAAGGTGGAGTCTGAGAAGATTATGTCTTTTAAAAATGTTTTAGGTAATTCTAATGGAAGAACAGGTTTAGTAGCCACTGTCTTTGACTAAAGCTCCTCAATATACGTTGTTTCACTAGGCTCTTATTCTGTCTTTTATATTTTGGCATGTCGTTCTGTTCTTTTTTTCCTGGGTCACAGATTATGTTTACCTAATCACCATCATGGTGTGTTAAATTTTCTTTTCTATTTCTTTTCTTTTTTGAAGTTAAAATGCACCAATTTTTAATATTCTCACAAACTCTAAGCTATTTCATACCTCAAAAGGCAATGTATTTAAGTGATTTACTAAATAAAAATTACATATAAACTAAAAAATAGAAGGGTGGTACCAAATTTCAATAAACTATATTAAATAAAATGTAATAGATTGAGATCTTTTAGATTAATGAAAATTCTGAAAATGATAGTCATTTAAAGATCCTTTAAGAAGCTTACCAAATTAAATAGAAGAGATGGAATTCCAACTGTTTTTCTGTATTGTAGGTGAAAGAAGTTTTAGACTGACCATAAGGACTTGCAGAACATAATTCACGAATATGAGAAAGTGGTTGATCATCTTTTACAGAAATGCTGAAGTGGGATGGCTAAGAAGTTCTATGTTGAGAATAAATTTATATACTAAACCAAATAGGAGAGACGTGATTGTAAAAGTCTTTTTTTCTTTCCTAATATTATGTAATAATTATCTATTCCATATGTTACAAGGAAAAAATTTATTCCAATTTATTACAACCTGTATAAATATGATTTGTTAAATTTAATTTAATCCCTAAAGAACTAGGAAAACCAGTACTGCTTGTTCCATCCCATATTTCAATTGGTTAGTTACCAGTCACTAAAATGAGTGGTGTCTAAAATGAACGTGGTTAACATGAGGAGAAAAGACTTTTTAAATTGCTATAAGATATTCCAGATGGTAGTAGGTTTCTTGAACCTACTACTGTTTACAGAATTTTCTGGAGCAGGAACAGAGACAGAAACACCAGAATGAGACATTCAGCTAGGCTCTTATAGGAGTTTTACAACAAATAGGAAACCTGGGCAGAGCACTGTTTGCCTCCTCCCCGGCCACCCACTACCCACCCCCACTCCCACCACAGGAACACCAGATTTTAACTGCTGTCTATACACAGAAAAGCACCATCACCAAAAGCTTAAACCAGGTACCAGCTAGACCACTGTGGAGTAGAACTATAAGCAGGCCCTTGAGGTCCCTAATCCAAGCCTAGGATCTCAGACAATGTTTCTGGGCCTGTCATGGGCCAGAATGGAGCTCACTGCCCTGAAGAGTGAGGCCTGGGCCTGGCAGTATTCAATCCAAGCTGATGGAAGAGCCCCTGACCTTTAAGCAAACACTGACAGTGGCCTGGCAGAACTCCTTATGGACTGGTAGTGGTGATGGTGGTGGCCACAGGGAGAAACTCTTTTGCCCACGGAAAGGGGAGGAAAGAGGGGGAAGGGCTTTGTATTATGGTTTGAGTACCAGCTTAGTTGCAGTAGAGTAGAACATCAGATGAGTTGGTAAAGTTTTTGACTCCAATTCCTGGCTCTCAGACAGCATCTCTGGCAAGACTCAGGACTAGGGGAACTCGCCAATATAAAGGAAGGGCCTTGGGCAGGGTCCAGTGCTGTACCACCTCAGGTCTGACCCAACTCTTCAACGCCCAGACACTGAGAACATCTACAAGCACCAACAACATCCAGGAAAATATGACCTCACCAAATGAACTAAATAAGGCACCAGGAACCAATCCTGGACAAACAGATATGTGACCTTTCAGACAGAGAATTCAAAATAGCTATTTTGAGGAAACTCAAATTTTGACAGAAATTCAGAATTCTGTCAAATAAATTTAACAAAGAGATTAAATTAATGCAAAAGAATCAAGCAGAAATTATAGAGTTGAAAAATGCAATTGACATGCTAAACAATGAGTCAGAGTCTCTTAGAAGCAGAATTAATCAAAGAGAAAAAAGACTTAGTGAGCTTGAAGAGAAGCTATTTGAAAATACACAGAGGAGACAAAAGAAAAAAGAATTTAAAAATAAAGCACACCTCAAGATCTAGAAAATAGCCTCAAAAGGGCAAATGTTAGAGTTGTTTGGCTTTAAAGCAGAGGCAGAGAAAGAGATAAGGGTGGAAAGTATATTCAAAGGGCTATTAACAAGTAACTTCCCAAACCTATAGAAAGATATCAGCATTCAAGTACAAAAAGGTTTTACAACACCAAGCAGATTTAACCCAAAGAAGACTACCTCAAGGCATTTAATAATCAAACTGCCAAAGGTCAAGGATAAATAAAGGATGCTAAAAGCAGCAAGAGAAAAGAAACAAATAACATACAATGAAGCACCAGCATGCCTGGCAGCAGACTTGCCAGTGGAAACTTTACAGGCCAGGAGAGAGTGACATGACATATTTAAACTGCTGAAAAAAAACAAAAAACAAAAACAAAACAAAAAAAAACTTTTATAGTGTATCTAGTGAAATCCATTAAGCATGAAGAAGAAATAAAGAACTTCCCAGATAAACAAAAGCTGAGGGATTTTAGAGACGCCAGACCTGTCCTGCAAGAAATGCTAAAGGGCATTCAATCTGAAAGAAAAGGATTTTAGTGAGCAAGAAGAAATCATCTAAAGGAAGAAAACTCACTGGTAATAATAAGCATATGGGGAAAAAAAACATAATAGTAAAACATTGTAATTGTGGTGCGGAAACTTCTCTCAACTTACGTACAAAGGCTAAATAACAAACCAATGAAAAATAATAACTACAAAAACTTTTCAAGACATAGTACAATAAGACATAAAGAGAGACAAAAAAAAAAAAGGTTAAAAAGTAGGATGAGGCCTGAGTTAAATAAAGTGTAGAGTTCATATTTGTTTTCTTTTTTGCAGGTTTGTTTGTTTATGCAATCAGTGTTATCAGTTTAAAATAATGGATCTTTTTTCTTCTTTTTATAGCCTGGTTCCCAGGTTTCCTGCTGATCCTCTGAGGTATTACTCTCCCTTTAATAAAGTATGTTTCAGGCTTCAAAATAATAATAATAATAATAATAATGGATTATAGGATATTATTTGTAAGCCTCATGGTGACCTCAAATTGAAAAACATACAACGGGTATGCAAAAGCAAGAAATCAAAGCCTACCACCAGAGAAAATCACACTCACTTATAGGAGAACAGGAAAGAAGAAAGACTGCAAAACCACCAGTAAACAAATAACAAAATGACAAAAGTAAGTCTTTCTTCTTTCCTGTTCTCCTATAAGTGAGTGTGATTTTCTCTGGTGGTAGGCTTTGAATCAATACTATTAAAATGTCCATATTACCCAATCTACAGATTTGATGCAATCCTTATCAAAATACCAATGACATTCTTTACAGAACAAGAAGAAACCAATCCTAAAGCCATCCCAAGCAAAAAGAAAAAAACTGGAGGAAACATATTTCCTGACTTCAAATTGTACTACAGAGCTATTGTAACCAAAACAGCATGGTCCTGGCATAAAAACAGATGCATAGACCAAAGGAACAGCACACAATCCCAAAACAAATCCATACACCTACAGTGAATTTATTTTTGACAAAGATGCCAGAACATACACTAGTGAAAAGAAAATCTCTTCAATAAATGGGACTGGGAAACTGGATAGCCATGTGCAGAAGAAGAAAGCTTGATCTTTATCTCTCACCTTATACAAAAATACAATCAAAATGAATTAAAGACTTAATCTGTGACCACAAGCTACGAAACTACTTCAAGAAAGCATGGAAGAAAGCCTCCAGGACATTGGTCTGGGCAAAAATTTCTTGAGTAACACCTCATTAACACAGGCAACCAAAGCAAAATGGACAATGAAATTACATGAAGTTAAAAATCTTCTGCTCGGTGGAGGAAACAATCAACAAAGTAAAGAGACAACCCACAGAATGGGAGAAAATATTTGCAAACTACCCATGTGACAAGAGATTAATAATCAGAAAATAACCAGTTCAAACAACTCTATAGGAAAAAAATCTAATAATCTGATTTTAAAATGGGTAAGATATTTGAATAGACATTCCTCAAAGAAAGACATACAAATGACAAATAGGCATATGGAAATGTGCTCAACATGAATGATCATCAGAGAAAAGCAAATCAAAATTGCAATGAAATATCATCTCACCCTGATCAAAATAGCTTTTATCCCAAAGACAGGCAATAACAAATGATGGTGAGGATTTAAGGAAAAAGGAACCCATGTACATTGTTGGTGGACATATAAATTAGTACAACTACTGGAGAACAGTTTGTAGTTTTCTCAAACAACTAAAAAGAGAGCTACCATGTGATCCAGCAATCCCACTATTGGGTATATACCCCTGCAATATTGAAGAGATACCTCCTCTTCCATGTTTGTTGCAGCACAGATCACAATAACCAAGATTTGGAAGCAACCTAAGTACCCATCAGTAGATGAATAGATAAATAAAATGTGGTACTTAGACACAATGGAAGTACTATCCAGAATCTCATTTTAAAATAAAATGGATCCTGTCATTTGCAACTACATGGATGAAACTAGAGGTTAAGTGAAATAAGCCAGGCACTGAAAGACAAACTTGGCATGTTCTCACTTATATATGGGATTTAAAAATCAAAACAACCGACCTCATGGAGATAGAGAATAGAAGGATGGTTACCAAAGACTGGGAAGGGTAGTAAGGGGAGCAAGGTGAGGAAGGTGGGAATGGTAGTGAGTACAATAAAATCGTTAGAATGAATAAAACCTAGTATTTGAAAGGACAACAGGAAAACTATAGTCTATAATAATGTAACTGTGCATTTTAAAATAACTAAGAGTATAATTGGATTGTTTGTAAAACAAAGGATAAATTCTCGAGGGGATGGATACCCAATTTTCCATGATATTATTATTTCGCATCACATGCCTGTACCTAAATATCTCACATACCCCGTAAATATATATATATATATATATATATACCTATGAACCTACAAATATTAAAAAAAAGAAACTCATTTAAGATCACTAATGAGTCTCTCAAATACATGTATTGAATGAAGATCCAACTCATAATATATAGACTCTTTTATAATAATAACATAAATAGAATGCTTTTTTAAAAAGCCAAGAATTTTTCCATAAAATTCAGTCATTTTAATAAAATTGAATGTTTGAATATATACTATACCCAAAATTCGTGTTGAAATATTTTATAGTACTGTCTTCTCATGTCCAGATGCCTCCAATTGCACTAGTGCACAGTGCAGTGTCAGTGAAACACAATGCTGAGATGTGGAAGCATGCAATTTTCATCCAGATGTTTTAATTGCACACAGGCACCATTGCTGACTATTGGCACTGATGATTGAAAAAAGGCATTGCTTTTCAGTGTGAAGGTCAATTTTAGATTTTTAAATCTCTTTTCATTTTTGTCTCATTTCATTTTATTTTGTATTATCTTATGACAAGAAAATGAAACAAAAGGAAAGGGAAGTTTACACACATTTTATTTTAAGTTACAGTTTATATGAGCATCAAACATGAGTGTTTTATTTAATTCTTTGGGTTGATACTTTTCTGGTTTCCTGAAATATAATACCCATTAATCCCTGTTTGCAGACACCTTGAAATATTTATTGAATAATACAATACAGATTCTAAAACATAATCTTCTTTTATGAATACTGGCACAATTTCACCCAGCTCTGTGGAAGATTTAAGAAAAATGGCAGGGCAAGATCAGACATTGTTTACATCTCACCTCCAGCAAGATATAACTTTACTCTTGGCTGACCTTTAAGCAAAAGCAATGGTTATGTAACCAAGTAAGCTAAAAACTAAACAGGAAAAGACAAGCAAGGGGTCACAGAGCTGGGAATGAACTACAAACTTACTCTATTTGTTAAACTTAGATTTTTATCATGTTGCTCAAAGAAACACTAAAGTTTTCCAAAATGGGAAAATATGACCAATATTTTATTTTTGCTATCTGAACATATACATAAATATTTCAGTATTTAAAAGAAGTCCAGTATAAAATGCTTTGCAGCATTTTGTAATCTTAAGCAGTATTACCCATTATCATAATAAAATTTTTGAACAAATTACATTCTATCTTCATATAAAATTGGTTGTAATTGAAGCCTATGCTGCATTGTTCCTGAAACACACATTCTGAGGTTGTTTTGAAATTATCAGGTTTATCTTTTAGAAGTTTTAAGCTCAGCCTTATCAAGGGGCAGAAGAATTACTTCTTAAAACCTTTTTTCAGTTTTATCATTTCCAGCACATAAATCAAGATCATAATAGCTGTATCATACGTTAAATAGGAAAAAAAATATTGCCTATGAGAAAAAAACAAAATTAAAGGAATAATACAACCTAAAAATATACTAAGCTTTGAAATATTTTGTTTTCAGTAATATAAAAATATTTTTAGCAAATCAAATCTTCTTTTTGATGACACCATAAAAAGTATCTTTAAATTTTTGACAGAATTTAGCAGTCATTTAGCATATTTTTATTTGTATATGTAATTGAATCTTTAATACAAGTACTTTCTAGCATAATTTAAACAATGAGGCTATAACATAAATTGCTATTGAGGAGATATGAAAAGAAAGCTGGAGAATGAGAAAAAATTACACTGAAAATGTACGAATTGAGTAAGGTTAGGTGTTAGGTGCTATGTATTAGAAGATGAACAGGACACAGATTGCTTACAAGCTGGCGGGGAGACACAGACATAAGGTAAACAATTAAAATACAGTGGACAGGTAGTAAAACAGGGGAAATCATATTCATATATCTAGCAGCAGAAATACTGGGTCACTGGACAAGATTTCTTATCTAAAAAGGAATAACAATAAGTGAAATACAAAACCCATCGTAAAAATAAAGACAGCTTCATATGACTAAAGCAATGGATTATCAGAAGGGGAATGGTGAAGCTGAGGAAGGAAGCAAATCTAGAAGAACTCTGTAGCCGTGTTAAATAGTTTAAATTATTTTCTAAAAGAATAAAAAATAAAGTAGACCAACAACCACCCCAAATGGTTTTAAATGAAGAGTTAACATGCTTATGCTACACTTTAAGATAGTCTCTCTGGTTACATTTGGAGAATGAATGGAAATAGCATAAGACCACAAAATCCAGAAGAATTGGGTTAGAAGCCTATGATATTAATTCAGGTGAGTGGTTACAATAACACTGGGGAAGAAGGGGAGCAGATAAACTTGGGGGCTATTTAGGAGATATCATATTAAAAGTGCTCAGTGAGGAAAAACAAGATGGTCATGGCATTTACTGAAACATGAACAGGGAAAGAGGACTAGGTATAAGGAGGGATGATGATACAGTTTTAGACATACTGGCCTCTTAAAAAGCCTGGATGTGTATGTCAGATAAGCAATTGGATACATAAGAAAGCATTATGGAGTCTTGATATATACATGACAATTTTAAATTGCTGTCTTTTACATATATATATATGTGCAACTCAATCAACACCACCATCTAAATACACTACATATCATGCTTTTACTAAAGTAGTAATATTCTAGTTAGAAAGGCAGGTGATGATGTGACCAGAATACACCTTTGGGAGAGGGGATTAGAAGAGTATCAATGAAATTTAAACATTTTATAAAAGGAATACAATAACATTAGATTGAATGAGAAGTTAATGGGCCTAAGTACAGAATGTATCCTTCATTAAAGACACAAAACTTGGCTGCTGTTTTGATGTTGGTCATTTGTTTTTATTTGTGGAGTCAGTGGTCTTCATAAGACCTCTCGTTTTTACAGTATTATGAAGCGATTTGTATGAAAAACCAGGTATAACTATCTATTTCCCATGGAGGAAAGATCCATAAATTACAGCTGAGGTTATTTGTCAGTTATGTAGTTTAAAAATTCTTTGTCAGATAGGATTAAAGTGTGAGAATTGATGCTGAACTCCAGCTGAGGGGCCTGTGAAATTATAAAGATAATATGTTCAGTACAACATCTCCTGCTGCCCAATTTAAAGGTGCTGGGTAGGAGGTCAGTGGAAAGGGAAGGCAGTTGGATGGCACTATGTGAAATATTTTAAATAAATGTTTTGTAAGAGACTAAAGTATTCTGTAAAGGAATGAAATTTTTTTTCTAAGCAGAATCTTTATCCAATCATTAGATTTGTGAATGAGAGACTTCACTTAGAGTCTTGGGGCTTCCAGTCAATCCAGTTTCCAGCCGAGCATTCTCTTCCATGGTATAGTTTTTAATACCTTGTCTATTTAAAAAAAAATGGCCAATAAGAAAGGTTTTATTTTTCCCTACAATTTTCTCAACAAAATATTCTGTGATCTAATAATTCTCACATAGAGAAACTTGTTTACAACTTTCTTCAGGAATAATTATCTATTTATGTTGTAGTTGCTGCTCAGAAGGAGTCCTAAACCTTTTATAAATCCTAAGGATGTTATATCATGAACAGGCGGGGTGAGGCAAAGCATGATAAAATGTGTGGTATTTCTAGATTTTCTTTGTCGGAACAGATTGGTATCCAGAAATCAAATGATTACATACAAAAGCTGAAGTTGTGTGATTGATTTGCTCCAGAAAGATTTAGGTTATTTACAAAGATGCATACAGTATAGCAAAATAAAAATAATTTCAAACTTACAGAAAGGATGAGAGAAAAAGAACATAAAGCAGAAACGGAAGGAGGTGCCAGAAATGACAGCTAGACACAAGATGCATGACGTGGAGTCCATTTGCTAAAGATGAACTCAAAATGTTCTCTAAGCTTGTAACATCAAGGGTAATCATGTTCAATTATGAGGTTGACAGTATCCACGAGGAAAAAACAAAGCACTAGTGTGGAAGTTCATCAATCTGAGAGGAAGAGAGAGGAATCTTTATTTAAATAAACAGCAAGTTCACATCTTTATAGAAGACATAGCAAGGAACTTCCCCATCGTATCTAATGATGTCCGTCTTCAAGGCAGATGACATAATATACGAGGAATCTCAACAGTGAGAATTGGGTTTCAATTTACCAATATGACTCCTAGCCAGTAAAGATTGATACCCCCAAGATCACTGTAGTTTGTTAGTTATTGAAAAGCAGAAGGTAATAAAATAAACAGTATGTTACGCAAAGTTTCAGTGTGGTGCTTAACAAGCAGGAGTGGCCAAAGTTACAAAAGGCCTTGGATATTTATCTGTGGCAGAGTGGGAAAAGCACTGTACTGGGAGTCAAAGCCTGAGTTTGAGTTCCAGCTCAGCTAACTTTTAACAGTACAATTTTGCTGGGCAGGTTATGGATGATCCTATGGAGGGTCAGATTCACATTTGTGAAAAGGGGTTTATAACATCAATTTGGAAGATTTGGGTAAAGATTAGGCATATTATTGTGCGAAAAAATTGTTTCTCTACATTAACTGAAATAACCTTTTCTTTATATTGTCTGAAAGATCCTTTAAATATAGTTTGAACATGTTTTCAAGTATATTGAAAATTGTTTCATAACTACACGAAATAATGTATCTTTAGATGATTTAACAAACAGTATATGAAGAAAGCCCTTTTGAAATATATTTTTTATTATTAATAATATCTACAATTATTTGAGCTCCCAGAATATAAAAGCTAATCTACTAATTACTGGGCGTGTTTCATCTTACGTAACTAACGCAATATTTATAAAGCAAGTCTTATTCATCTACCCGTTTTACGAGTTGTGAAATTAAAGAGGTGAAGTTACTGAGCAGCAGTTAGATGTGAAGTTTGTCAAAAAAGAGGACAAAATTAAGAGAAATTCTATGCTGAAGGAAAAGAAGATAAATATTTAAATATAGAAATTATCTGATACACAATAAGATTGGGCCCTTTTAAGATATTAAGTTATCATATTAAAAAGTTATTGGTACTTGATATCAGGTGTGAAATTCCTTTACAAGAACATATTTAAAGACCAATTTTAGAAACCATGTTTGATATTTGGTAAAAGTTTTAAGGTAATTTGTAAAGGATTCCAATTTTTAGTCTTTGAAACCCAGGAGCCCAGGGCATTCACCTGTAATGTCCACAAGGGCTGGACATCACTGAGAGCTTATAGCAGGGCCCTCCAAAGGCTACCTTACAACTCAACAGTGATTATACTCATGCTCACCTCTTACATTGTCATGTATTTTTTGTTATGTATATTTTGAGAATCATCTTTTTTTTTATTATTTCAAACTAGAAAGACTGTTTTTAAATTATCCCAAATGAAAACTCATCTTTATGTAAAATCACAACTGGTTATTAGAATGGGCACCATTTGCTTTCTTCATTTTTAGGTAAATTGTGTTCCAAGCTAAGAGACCCATGGAAATAAAGATCTACTTTGCTTTCTGTCCAAGGATTCTGAAAATCCAAAGAAACAACAGAATGGGGTGTTGAATAATAAAAAGCACTAAAGAAACGTAAGAATTATTATTTTACCTTGAATAGCAAGATTTTCTATAAAACTATAAGCCAAATTGAATACATATTATGTTTTATATAAATATAAATAAAATATAAAACATAAATATATAAACACATATATAAAATATAAATACTATTCAATTAAGAATAGAACTGGAAACATATATCAACAATAATTTAATGATTTTATTGATTCATTGTCTTAAAATGCCTGAAGAATAATAATTTGTTTATAAGTTACGACTGTTATAAAAGCCATTCACACAGGAGGTTGGTTCTGTTCTGTCCCCATCATCACTCTGTTATCTTTATTTGCTAGAAGAAATTCATCATTTATTGCTAGGAGCTGAGAATCAAAACAGAAAGAATGTTCAGACCCTAGAGACTTAACATCTAATTGCAGCAACAGTATGGATGTTTAAAAGAGAAGGAAGAATAAATAACAATACAATTTTGCATGTCCTAAATTCCAAATGGAAGATTATCTGTCTTTCTAACTCTCAGGTCATACCAGCCAGCTCTGTGTTGATTTCTAAAGGATTCCAAGAGAAAACTAACATTATTTAAATATGCAGATAATTAGTAGAATAGAATTTCAAAGGAAGGAACAATAGTGAGGCACCTTTTAAAGGCCTCTGATTTCAAATTGCTTGCTCTTCCCTTGCTTCTCAATGAGGGAGAAATAGAATGGTTTCCATAATAATTTAAAAGTTCCATTATTTGGGGTTCATTCAAATAAGGTTTTGCTATAATAAGAAAATGATAATTAAATTAAAGAGGTTTGATTTATACTTAGTTGATGTGAATTCAATGACAACATTTTTACCACCCAAGACAAAGAAGGGCAAGTTATCTGACTACCTGAATCAACATTCGTGTCTTTTTACTGGCATGAAGATTTGGCCTAAATCAATTCCCTATTTCACTTTTAAAAGTGAGAGAGGGGAGCAGAGATAACTTTAGTTATGTTCTATGTGTAGAGCTATTAACAGAAGTCTCTGATTGAGTAGATTAAAAAGTACAAAAATACCTTACATTGGTCAAAATATTAAAGTATTTTATGGGTAGAATTTAGCACTGGAGTTAAATTTCTTACTAGCATTTTGCAATAGTAAAGGTAGATAATATGCTATGTGATATTGTTAAGAGGTGGGGCTTTAGGAGGTGATGAAGTCATGAGGGCAGAGCCCTGAAAAATGAGATTAGTACCCTTATAAAAGAGGCTAAAGTCAACACTGGAGTCTGTTTTGCCCTTACATTACTGCTTCCAGGTAAGGACACAGCAACAAGGCACCATCTATGAAGGAGACACCAAATCTACTGGCAGCTTGATGTTGGACTTTCCAGCCTCCAGAACCATTAGAAATAAATATCTACTATTATTTATTACCCAGTCTTACATATTTGGTTATAGCGATACAAACAGACTAAGACAGGGAATAGTAACAGTACCCTCTCCGTAAAATAATCATGAGTATTTAGTTAGAAAATATATGAGGAAGGTGCTTGGCACAAAAAATAACAATAAATGTTAGTTATTATTGATAGCCAATAATTTAGAATACATTTAACATTTTCCTAATCGTCTTAAAACAATGACTCTCGATCTCATAAGCACATTAGAATCACCTGGGTTAGTTTTTTTTTTTTTTTTTTTTTAATTATAATATCTGGTCTCACCCCTAGATATTTTGATTAAATCAGTGTCCAGTGAGTTACAAGAGTTCCCTAGGTAATTAAAACATGCAGCCAAAATTGAAAAGATCTGGTCCAAATATTCCCATGCAGATGTGTAGCACTGCATTCCTCTGTCAGCATCTGAGCCAGTCATTTCCCCAAACTACATTCTACAAAACCCTAAAAATAAATAAATAAATAAAAGTAATTTAAAATGGACAGATGCACAATCAACTAAACTTGATGTTGTGTATATCTCTTAGAGATTCATTCTTCACAACAGGAATTAAAAGATCTAAGTACTACTTTAAATAAATTTGTTTATTTTTTATTTTTATGTTGTTTTTTTCTTTTAGACGGGGTCTTGCTCTGTCACCCAGGCAGGCTGGAGTACACTGGCACAATCTCAGCTCACTGCAACCTCTACCTCCCAGGTTTGAGTGATTATCCTGCCTCGGCCTCCCAAGTAGCTGGGATTACAGGCACATGCCACCATGCTTTTGTATTTTCAGTAGAGATGGGGTTTCACTGTGTTGGCCAGGCAGGTCTCAAACTCCTGGCCTCAGGTGATCCACCTGCCTTGGTCTCCCAAAGTGCTGGGATTACAGATGTGAGCCACTGCACCTGGCCAAATTTGTTTATTTCTGATGAAGTCAGATTTCTGAATGCTTCCTTAGGGAATGTTTAACTTTCTGCTCAATGGCATAGGGATAAGCATCACCAATTATCAACCTGTTGGCTATAATATCAATTAATTAATATAGACAATCAATATGCATATTAACAGCTGCTAGTCCTAGGTACTGAGGATTTAAGGTTAAAAGGCAGAGGGTTTAGCTATCTGAATTATGTATGGTATCTTTTTTTCCAAAATCACAGGTATCTTGACTTCACATAAGACCTGCTACTCTATGTGAACAGACCTGCCAATATGTATTCTCCAACCTTTCGCTGGGAGTCCTAATAATGAACTGGGTTTGGAAATCACTGATTCATAACCTAGCCTTTCATAGTAAACCTTCGAGCTCCCATCTATTTTGCAAAAAATCGGTGAAGAAAACAAAGCTCTAGAAACCATTGACCAACCCAAAGAGAAGGAGGGAAACAAAGGAAAAATGACAAAAGAGAAGTAGGAGGGCACCATGAAAATGCAGCAGAGCTGCCCAGTGTGTGTGCTGCATGTGTGTGTGCAGGCGTGTGAGTGTGCATGCATGTGTGTGTGCGTGCATGTGTGTGTGTGTGATGACACTGATGGCATTGTATGGAGAGGGAACAGGAAAAGAGGTCTGCTTTGAATTCATCGTAGGCAGAGGAGAAACAGAGCTCTATCTTTCATCTGAAAGTGATGACAAATTCTTGGCCTTTAGCTAAAGATACTGAGAGAAGTGGAAGTATAGGGAAACTACAGGAAGAATAAAGTAATGATAAACTTGGGAGCTGAATAGTTGAAGTCAAGAAACTTCAAACTACTTAGATGGCCAGAGGGGTTAGGAATCATCTTGCTTTTTGAGGAACAATATGAAATGTTGAAATAATAGGCTTACTAGAAATATATACATTTTTATTTTCTAAGTCAGGTATTACCATATCCTAGTGGAAACAGGTGGTGGAGTTCAAGAGAAACACAAAGTAATACTTTTTTTTAATGTTGTGCTTATTTGAATACAACTATTTTTTATTTAATTTTTATATTTGGGTGTACACGTTTATTTCATGAGTACATTGTGTACTAAAAGGGACTGGGCTTCTAAAGTACCCATTGCCAAAAGAGAGAATATTGTACCCAATAGATAATTTTTCAATACCATCCCCACCACCCAACCCCCATTTGGAGTCCCCAGTGTCTATTATTTCCATCTTTATGTTCATGTGCACCCATTATGTAGCTCCTACCTATAAGTGAGAATACACAGTATTTTATTATCTGTTTCTGAGTTAATTCACTTCAAATAATGGCCTCCAGACTGGGCATAGTGGCTCACACTGTAATCCCAGCACTTTGGGAGGCCAAAATTGGTGGATCACCTGAGGTCAAGAGTTCGAGACCAACCTGGCCAACATGGTGAAACTCTGTCTCTACTAAAAGTACAAAAATTAACCAGGCATGGTGGCAGGTACCTGTAATCCTGGCTACTCAGGAGGTTTAGGCAGGGAATCTCTTGAACCTGGGATGGGAAGGTTGCAGTGAGCTAAGATGGCACCAATGTACTCCAGCCTGGGCAACGGAGGAAAAAAAAATGCCTCCAGCTCTATCCATGTTGCTGCAAAGAAAGTGATTTTATTTTTTTTAATGGCTGCATACTATTCCACTGTGTATATATACCAAATTTTCTTTATCTGGTTTAACTGCTATGGACACTTAGGTTGGTTCCATGACTTGGCTATCATGAGTAGTGCTGCAATGAACATATATATGCCAGTGTCTTTTTCATATAATGATCTTTTCCTTTGTGTAGACACCCAGTAGTGGGATAGCTGGAAGTTCTGTTTTAGCTCTTTGAGAACTTTTCATACTGTTTTCCACAGAGGTTGAACTAATTTACTTTCCCACCAGCCATGTGTAAGTATTCCCCATCTCCGCATTCACGCCATCATCTGTTGTTTTTTAACTTTCTAATAATAGCCATTCTGACTGGTGTTAAGATGATATCTCATTGTGGCTTTAATTTGCATTTCCCTGATGATTAGTGTTGTTGAACACTTTTTCATTTGTTAGTTGGCCACTTGAATACAATGTTTTTAAAAGTGATATCTTGTTGAGTCCTAGCTTTTACATTTTGGGGGTTCTTTAGAGATTTTAACTCTTTGGTGATATGCTTAACTACACCTTAGATTAAAAGGTAACATTCCAGATTTGATCCAGAGAAATTCTCCAACTGGCTATTAGGATTTTATGGGAAATAGGTGCCCATTGTCCAAACCTCAACCTCTCTGGACATCTAGTTTGAATAGAGAGATGTCAATGTTAGAGCTATTTAAATTGGATTAGGAGTGCTGCTCCATCCATACTTCTGCAGAAATGGAAGCCCTGGGACATGGCTGCCCTCTTGTGGTTTACAGTCAAGGAAGCTTCAGAACCACTCACAGTGGCTTCACCCTGCCAGAAACCAAAGAATTTCAGGCAACTCCATGCCTGGGATAGAAGCAGAAACTTAAAGTTCTGGGTAGTTCATGGAATCTACATGTTGCAATAGTGTTAGGCCTTGAATGTTGAGAAAGCATGAGCTTAAGCGAAAGTCTATTATTAGAAGGATTTCCAACCTAAAGTGATTGTGACTTTATTTCCCTGGAAGACTTCATGTAGAACAAGCATATAGCAAAGTGGGTAGGAACTAACATTTATAGCTGCCAATAAATAAAGAGGTAAAAGTACTCCACCTCTGTGTTCACTATAAGCCTTTCATTGGCAGGCAGTAGAACATAGCTTAAAGGACAAATCTTCTTCAACACCAAGGTTGAAGAAGAAACAAATTGTAGTCAAGATTTATTAAGCAACGTTGGACATTTTTGTAGCCTAAAGAAATCTCTCCAATTCTTTCTGTGGTTACCTTGCTCATACACCAAAACCAAGTTTGAATGATGTAGCTCAGGGCAAAGACATTGGGAAGCACTGGGGAGGTTGAAAGAGTGTTCCAGACTCTAGCAGCTTTGTACATGCTGATTCTCCAATCTTCAAACAGAGTTCCCCTCACCTTAGAGCCATCCCAGCTTTAGATTGAAGACTGAATACCCTAATTTACTTTTATTTTGCATGGATGAATTGTAATGAAATTCTCTGTATGTAACTATCAGGTTGCTTCTAGTATTCTGTAGACACCAACTATAAATAAAATTAATTAATTAATGATGTGACTGGGTATAGAAAAAAAATGAGCTGTAACTGTTATTTAAGAGATAAATAAGCCTCTTTTGTCATGAGAGGCTTATTTGTCCTCTCACTAAGCGAGAGACATCAGAGAAGCTATGAAGGGCATACAAATATTGGAGGAAAAAAGGAATTTAGGAAACATTACACTTAGTTACAAATTAGAGTGCATTCAATTTTCTTGAACAGATACAATGAAGATCTGAATTCTCTACTAGTGCTTGAGTCAAATGTAAGACACAATTTTAGAGTATGCGTCTAGGTTGTAGAAGACTCACTGAGTCCCAACTCCTTTGGGCAAGCACTAGATTGGGTAAATACTTCATTTATATTACTCCATATCATTTTCAGAAAAGAAAAACTTTATTAAGATGAGAGAGGTAATGTCCTTAGTCTCTCTCCTCTAGTAAGCAGCATAATCAAAATTTGAAGTTGGGTGTGATGGACTCTCTGGCATATCTTATTTCTACTACATGGGCAAATCATGAGTCATTCTTTGTTAATGCATTTTTTTATTATGTTTAACTAGGAGGAGACTTTCAGAAGCAGCTGCCAGTAGCTATTAATATCAAAAGTCCAGCTTAGTAAAAATTATTTCCATCTATATTTGGTGAACATTATTATTCAGGTAAACAGTACCAAAAACCTAATTCAACAGGTCAATTCATTCAGCTACTTTGGCTGCATTTTGTATCTCATTCATCTTGATAAGTTACCATGATAAAGTATTTTTCAGAAAACTAAACATTTCATAGGACATATATAAACATTTCTGGCCAACTCACTTCCATTACTAATACATGCCATTAAAATTTTTTCAAGACTAAATGTCCTTTTCATGTTGTACAATAAACCAATGACACATGTTGTAACAAGTACTTTTTTTCAAGGTCTGGAGTAGATTTAAAGTTCCCTTTAAGGAAAAATTTGATCCTTCCAAAAGGTACCCTCTTTGCCCACTTCCATCCATATGGGCTGACCTTTTAAAGGAAAATATATTGTAAGTTCTTCACCTTTTACAAGAGAATAATAATTCTGCATCACCCCTATCTAATTGGTAAAGTTTACGAATGTCTTTTAGTCAACAACACAAAGAAATTACCCATTAACTGATTTCCATTGAGAAAGTTTATTTGAAATTATCCATTCACCTCTCTAGATTCTCTAAGCTTTATCTCTCTAATGAGATGCGCCACCAGAAATAAACATGGCTGTACACTATTTTTGCAGTTCCCTGAGGCAGTGTTGGTTTAGCATAAAGTATGCATAGACCTGAGGTCATATTCCATCCTCTCCACATATTAAATGTGTAATCTTGAAAAACATACTCTCCTGGAGTCTGGTCTCCTCACCAGCAAGATAATTTTAGAAATTCAGGTTGGTTTAGCAAACAAATTTAGAATATCTGCTAGGAATCATAGTTTGTGCTGCAGTTAGGTGTACAAAGGTTTATTCATTTATTGGCCAATATGTATTTTGAGCATACACTAGCACAGCCTTAAGGGCTAAGGTTAAATCTTTGAACAAGGCTGCCAAATTTCATGTCCTCATAGCTTGTATGTGAGTAAAATATTCAGAAAACAAAAAGGAAATCAAGAAGTCATTCAATATAAACTCAGATAACTAATGGAAACTACAAAGAAAATAAAACAGAATAAGCAGTGATTTTGTGGGAATATGGCTACTTTAGAAATGATAGGAAAGATCACATCACATTTGAAAGATATGTAGATTTTAAGAAAAGATAATTAAGACATCTCTCTATTCAAGGAGTTTACAGTCTAGCAGAGGAAAGAGGGACATCAGCACACTTTCAGTATTGCCACAATGGAGGTATGCATTTAGAGATTTTGGGGGGAAGATGTGCTTAAGTAATGTAAAAATGCCTCACGTAATGTTATGCACAGATATGTATTCGCCAAATGTTAGTCTTCTTTTCTCTCTTTAAGATTTAACATGATGCCCTCTCTTTTAATCAATATAAGAAAATAGCCAATTGAATCATCATGATTACTTCTTAAAATCAGATCATTTTGGTCCCATTAGATGTCTAAAGAATTCATGCTTTGTTTTTTGAGAATAAAAATGTTATAACTCCACAGACTTCCCTCTTCTTTTACCTTTTAGTATTAAATTTGGTGCTTGATTTTTGCCATTAGCTTCTGTTTCTTATTACGTCTTTTTTTATAATCGTTTCCATTGTTGTCTCAATGTCATAAACTGTCTCATGTTTTTCTATATTTAGATAAGAAATAAATGTTTTTCGAAAAATGTTCACCCATTGCTGTTATTTTTGTTTCTGGCATTTAGAGGAAGTGCTTGATGTTCAAAGTGGAAAAATTGTGCTAGTATTGTGCTTTTCCACATAGGCAACCAGTATCTTGGATAATATAGAGGCAAAGGTTGTTAGATAAAATCACTTTAAATTACTCTGTTACCTTACCATCCGACGTTTGGGTGTTTTTATAAAGCACATAATCTACAATAAAACCTTGTTGATGCAATCTTATTGAAGCAGAAGGCAATACAAACCATTAAGAAATTTGAAATACACACTATCTTTAAACACATGTTTAATGTAGTGATTAAGAATATGACCTTAGATGACACACTGAGCATCAAAAACTGTTTCCTGCACTTGCTGGCTGTCACCTCCATGTATGTTTCAGTACCTTTGGGTTTCATCTGTACAACGTGAGAAAAAGCACCTACCTCATAGGATTCTTTTGAGACTGAAGACATTATGAAACATTAAGCAATGTTTATAAACCAATGAACAAAATACCTGATACATAGTAAGTACCTAACATAGAAATTATTGTTGGATTTCATATCTGTTTAGTAGATCTGTTTCATATCTGTTTAATTTTACTCTGATGATGTATCCATAGCATACATCATCAGAGTAAAATGAATATTCTAAGATTAATAATTTTGCCAAAAATTATATCAACCACCAGATTTCTTAGAATCCCTTCCACTCATAATTCAAGCTCAGGCAGCTCAACAGAGTTCAACCCTACAAAAAAATCAATCATATTTATATAGATTCACATTCATATAGAAGCTAGGAGGCTAATCATGAAAGAAATGCCAAGGGTTGGTGTTTTCAGTATGAGAAAATGGGAATTTGAAATTAAAGATCTGTCTTGAATTCTAAGAGACAGACATGATGTGAATACTGTTTGCTAAAGAGATAAAAATTGTTTCCAAAAGCAGATCATCTTAGCTTTTAGGGGTTCATGACCACTCAAGGAGAATGGCAGCATTTGCCAGGGAGTGAGGCAGATGGATTGGGATTGGTTTGACCTGGGAGTGGACACAAGAATGCTCCAACAGAAAAAAACCAAGTCTTGGGAAAGCAGTCTCAGTCATTGCAGGGATTCAAGCATCAAGGCAGGGATCCAGTTGAAAGTCAGAGAATTAAGTAAGCTTAGATTCAGAGCTCATCTTGTAGCCACTTATCTTTTATTGCAGAGAAAATGACCTGTTCCAGAATTTAGCGTGCGGTTAAATGGCCTCAGCAGCGAAATTCTCAATGAAGGGATAGGAGCCCAGTTGTTTTACTACCTCAGTCCTTTTTCTCTTGCTTATAACAGAATATTTGAAACTAGGTAATTTATAAAGGAAATGAATTTATTTCATAAAGTTATAGAGGCTGAGAAGTCTAAGATCAAGGGGCTTCATTTGATTAGGGCTTTCTTTCTCTTGGGGACCCTGGCAGAGTCCCTAAGTAGTGCAGAGCAGCATATGAGGAGGGCGCTGAGCTTGTTAGCTCTGATCTCTTCTCCTCTCCTTGAAAAGACACCAGTCCTACTCTCATGATAATTCATTAATTCATTGAATCCACGAATGGTTTAATTCCTTCATGAGGGCAAAGCTCTAATTGCCAAATCACCTCTTGAAGGTCCCACCTCTCAATACAGCCAGACTGAGATTAAGTTTTAACATGAATTTCGGAAGGGACAAACATTCACACCATAGCACTTATCATGGTACACAAGATATGGAAACATGAGTACAAGCTATTAAAGCACCTAGAGTGGCTGTTGTATAATGACATGGGGTACAGTGATTTTCAGTCATTCAGGATTTTATAAAGATGATACACACAGCAAGGTTAGGTTTGTTAATTTTCTAAGTTTTCTGATGCCTATTTTTTTCTAGTAATTTACAGCTCACAGGTACAGTTCCTAATTCTCTAATTTTAAAAATTTGATGTATAAAATCTAAGGAGCTAGATTCGCATCAGAAAACAAAGGTAACACCCCTGATAGCTGGAATGGCAAGAAGTCTCAATCTTCTTTGCATTTACATATGTGCAAAATAAATAAATAAAATGTGTAACCACCTGAAAGATTATCTTCTGCCTGAGGAATTTTGTGTTTATAATCTGACATTGATAAAAATCTCCATGAGAAGCATGTTTATTGTATAGCTATAAACATGATGAATGGTCAGAGCAGGGAGAAATGTCTATTAAACTAGTCATAGTTGACACCACGTTCCAACACGTAATGTTTGATACGTACTCACAGGTTACTAAAATGATTATGTGCTCAAGAGTGAATCATGCTGACAAACCAACCTTTCACTGAAGGAAGGGGAGCCTGTTATTTGAAAGAGTGATTCAGACTTAGATTTAGGCTTTCAAGTAAGTATAGTTTATATTGATAAAAACCAGGGAACTTTCAGCACTGAAACTTAATAAATAAATTGATAACAATTCTTTTTTTGCTGTTTTTATGCAATGAAATTAGATTTCATAAAAGCTTTCTGTATAATATGATATAGTCTATCTAACTGAACTGTAATTCACTAATTCAAAAAGTCTTAATTCTATTTTAGATATGGTAAGCAGGAATGCCAGAAAGGTTTAACATATCAATCAATTAATAAGAAATAAAATGAATGTCATATTTCCTTAAGAAAAAGAATAGCAACTAGTTCTTCTTAAATGTTCTGTTAAACTAAATTTCAACTTTGACTGTTAGTCAAATTTTACCTGTTAGCAGAAACACCTGGAAAGCAGCAAATGAGATTGGGCTTCTCTTCCTACTAAGAGGAAGTTTCCCAAGGGTACAGAATTAGGGAGTAGCAGCATTAGAACCTCCTGAATTTTTCCAGACAAAGGTAAATTCTGAGTTCAGGAGCTAAGCGCTCAAGGAGATCTGACAACGGGTCTGAGGCCTGGGAGATGTCATGGAATATGGTGTGTGTTATGTACATGGTTTCTGTATGGGTCACTCTGCAGCACTGCCCTCCTGGGCTTTTATAACATATCTCATAGAACAAATGCTTGATGCCAACACGGTGTCAAAGAGTTACAACAAGTATCATTTAAAAAGTTTTAATAAACGTAAAAATGACTGTTACTCAGCTGAAGAGTTGAGTTTTCAAACAATTTTCAAACAGTTCCGCATTCAAACAGTTCCGTAGTTTTCTCCTACTACCGCGTTTTAAAAATTGAGGTGCTTAAAGCATGAGAAAATGAAGAAGAGTTGAGGATAGGATAGTGATCTATAAAAATGAACAGATCTCCTATTTTTAACTACATTTTTTTTTCAGTCAACACAAATCAACACACTTTTATAATACTCACAAGAAAACTATGCACCAAGCCATCTGAAAGGGACCTTAAAAGTATAAAGAAGATCAAAATGTGATTTATGTTGTAGAAAAATATTTTGTTAGTAGAAAAGAAACAAATGCAATTGCAAACAATATGGTGATATAATACACTATGACGAAGGTCTGCATAGGACCAGCACACTAGGGTGAGCTCTATGGCTATTCTGTGATATTACCTTCAGTGAGAAGGCTTAGAGCAACGTGGAAAATTGTAAATTGTTCTCACATGTCTTTTTTGCATCTCTCTACCCTTTCTAGTGGTTCTCAATCTTGAGAATCTCGATTATTCCCAACTTCATTTCCCTTTTAAACTTATCCAATAGATTAATTTGCACTTAGAAGAAAAATGAAATTTTTTTCTTTGGTTAATAAAGGCTACAAGATCTGGCCCCACTTTCCTCACCAAGCTCATTCACTGATTCATTAGACTTCAAACACACTGTCTTCTAACTCAGTGCCTTGCAAATTTCAGTGTCCATCAGATCACTTTGGGGTCATCCTAAAAATGCAGATTTTTATTCCAAAGATCTGGGGTAAGGGACAAAATTCTTGCATTTGTAATAAGCTCTAAGGTGATGCTGATGGCACTAGTCCTGGGACCACACTTTGAGTAGCAATGTGCCAGAGGAGGTGTGTTCATTCCAGACACCATCAAGCTACCCTGTAATTGGCAGCAATGCAACTCATGAAACTCATTCCCTCCTTGAAATCATGGTGTTGTGTTGCTCCTTCTGTCAGGAACTTGTTTTCCTCAGATCTTTGTGTGTGTAACACCTTTTCCCATGTAAGTCTCAGTTCAAATGTCAGCTCCCCAGAAAAGCTTTCCTTAATGACCATATATAAAATGGCCCATCCAATAACTTATCTACAATACATCAACACATTTTCTTATTTTGTGGTCTTAATTACATTTATCACCCTCTGAAGTTTCTTTACTTATCTGTTCATATACTTGTAAGCTCTTCAGCTCTATTTCTCAACACATAAAGCATTGCCTAATGCAAAGTGCTGGCTTCATGGGTGCATAACCTATGCAATTATACTGAGGTTTCTGTTTGGCTAAATTATCTGCTGTTGCCATTTGGAAATTCATAATTTTATCTTTGAACTTGTGTTTTGTAAGTGAAGTTCAGTGAGACAATGGAATATGTCTGTGAACAGAGGAAATTAACTTAAAATATATTTCCTCTCTTCTTTGCTGCACCATTTTCATGTCACGTTCCCAGTGCCCCACGAGCACAGAATTCCAATAGACCGACATGTGTGAGCATGCAACAAGACTCAAAGCAAGTTCAAGGTAAGTGTGTTACATTCATGTCTGCATAAGTAAGGTGCTGACAGACCCAAGAGGCCAGGCTTTCTATTCAAACCAGAACTTCCTTCAAAAGCACAAGGCGTTGGTGTTCTAACCAACCAATTAGAAGGCCGTAGTGTCCTAAGAAACAATAATGACCAAGTCACCCTTTTACACTCTTCCTTTCTGCTACTTCACTAGCTCACCACTGGCACAGAAAATGATGGTGTACATGGGAATGGCAGATAGGGCAACCCACAGATCCTTTTCCTTTCAGTCCTTCTTACTCAAGAGAAACATGAGTATTGGTAGAATGTGCACACATTAAGAAGTAAAAATGAACCAATTGAGTTAGTTTTATGCAGTGTTTTACTGTTTTATAGGAATGAAATAGATGTTTATACAAACTGTAAAACAAATTGCATTGTTTTAGTGAATCTAGATGTGTATTTAATGCTCTTATATTTTCATTCAAAACTGGCATTGCACGATATAAAAATAAATGGTAAAATTAATATTAATAATTTAAAATTCTGTTTTTTAAATAACAAGAATGTTTTTAAACACCCATGATACATCAAAAGAGAAACTGCCGAAGAAAGAAACAGCTTTATATTTTAGTACCTTTATAACAATTTTTCCTGCTTTTTGAACAAGGAAGCCCACAGTTTTATATTCTGCTGGACCTCAAAACTTATGGAGTCCACTCCACTGATTCATAGAAGTACTTACTGAAAGAGTAAAAGTTTTGTGCATTTACTATGTGGCTGGCATTGTAAATTATTAAATTCTTTACATAGATAATCTATATCCTCAAAATAACCTTGCAAAATAAATATTACTATTTAACAGATAAGAAAATTAAGGCTTAGAAAGATTAAAGAATTTAGTCAATATCTTAAAGGCTATTAGTGACGAAACTAGAGTTCCAACTAGGATTCAGCTGTGTAGGACCCCAAAGTGCATTTTCTTGATGGCTTTGCAGTAATTCTCTCAGAAGCCAGTTTCATTCCAGCCTTCCTTTCAACTGCTGGGAGTATTCCATAATGGGTCCAAGATTCTACAGCAAACCAAAATGAACCAAGAATCGGACCCATTTCTACCTTAATACAAAGAATTTTAAAAAGACTCCAGTCCTGAGTCCTCATCCAGATTATCACACGGATACATATAAATAATTCATGATCAGGTAGGTGCTGGATGCCAGTTAATTCCAGAATTTCCCAGAGTATTTCAGGAATTTATGTCTCTGAGACTGGAGAAGCCTTCAGTCTAATTTTGACATCTTATTTAGCCCATCAAGATGAAGACCATTTCCCTGGTCTACATTAAAATAATGTAGGTATTTCTAGCTATATTCTAGAGCACTAAGAAACAATGCCTCTCAGCAGTTTTAATCTTCTTTGCCCAAATCTCACCGGCAAATATGAGTACATCTTTTATTCATTGTGTTGAATAAAAGCCTCTTCCTGGATATGCATGGTGTTTAAAATATTTTAAATAATGTTCACCATGGTAACAATATATTGGAGTTTCTATTATTTGGACATTAAATTGTTCAATTACAGGGTGAAATATAGTACCATACACTCGAACATTTAGTATGAATGAAAAAAAATCAGCATGTAGCGGGCATCTCTCATTTCTATTTTAGTGTTTCTTAAAAGAAAGGACGTATTATTTAACATATTTGTGATTAAATGTATTTTACCATTATAGTTTTTTAAATCAAGTATTTATTTTTAATATACATTTTTTGATAAAAGTATTTATTAGCGTAAACCTATTTTGAGATCAGATGTGTCGTAATAGTTTCAGTACCTATAATGGGGCCTAATCACAGTCACTTACTTTCACTCTGTTGCAAGATGCAGAGCGCTAGATAATTACATGGTAACACATTCATACATCATGCTTTGCAAGAGATTTTCAAATACTTTTAATTTCGTTGATATTAACATCCCCAAATATCTATATTCACTTTTCCTTCTTCAGTATAAAATCCATCAGATATATGAAATTTAGTAAAAAAAGCTGTTTTGATATCCTTTAATTTGGACTCATAATTTAAAAAAAATCACTTGTAAATACTTTTCTAACTTTTAAACTGTACTTTTGTCTGTGAGAGAAGTCAGTTGCTTTTGCTGTTAATATAAGTAAAGAAATCGCAAGAGAAAAACTGTTAGTTCTCTCAGCCTAAATTTTCTTATTTATAAATTGAAGGCAAATTAACTTAATGATTTCCAAAAGACTTTTCTTCTCTATAATTCTGGAAAGTTCATTTTTCTCCTCCAATATCAACCACACACTACTGCAACCTTCCTTTTGTTTTGGCTGCTAATATTTTTTGTGGTCATTTAACTTGCTCAAAAAACATAGATTAAATTACCAAATAATTCAAGCAAAAAGTACCCATGGTCATTATAGTCAACAGAGTATTTCGTATGTACATACATGTATTGTTTTGATATTTACCTCAATTCCTTACTTCACTCTAGATGAGAAAATTGATATTGTGTGTGGTTTTGGTTTTAAAAAGTGTGAATCTCCACCTGCTTTGTCATGTGATAAGAATTTGTTTTTCAAACTCTTGATGAATCATTTGATGCTTTAGATATGCTTGCTTGCTGAAGGAAGAAAGAAAGGAAGGGAGGAGTAAAAAAAAAGAATAAAATTTTAAGTTATCCTAAAAGAAGTATGAGGTACTTTCACAGATAATATATTTCCAGTAATAACTTTTTCTTTAAAAAAAAATTCAATGATGACCTCAGAATTTTTTTGTGTATGTTTGTTTTACATGTGTGTGTCTTTTAGAAAAACTGGAAATAAGACAAATACTAAAAGAATAAAGAAAAAGAATATGCAAACAAATTATTTTCTCCAAACTTTTCAGACTAAGCTTTAAGATCCTGCAATATGACATATCAATGACAAATGTCCTTCCTGCATCTCATAAACTAAAACAGGAAGCATGCTTAGAAAAGTAATCAAGATAATATCCATCCATATTCTAAGCATTTAGAGCAGTTGTTCTCTACCCTGGCTGCACAATAGAATCATCTGGAAAGCTTTTAAAAAATTTCTAAGCCACACCTCTGATCAATTAAAATCAGATAGTGGGTGGTACTGGGCATTCCTACTGTTTTAAAAGCTCCCTTAGGGATTCTAATGATCGCTGGGGTTGAGAGCATTGATTTAGAGTAAACCCTATTACAGAGTGAAGTAAGAAATACGTATTTAAATTTTAAGTGAGAGGGCCATTTTTTATAAGAGTTTGAAGTCACCTTACAAAACTCATGATATATTCTGTCCATTCTTCAATGATGACCCAAACCAGAAATCAAAAGCACCTGAGATCATGCTGAGCCTGTGGGATTATGAGTCAGTGATCATACAGCAGCCTTTAAAAGAGGCAGTTCCTTGATGTGTGCTGACCCTCTTTCCACGGTGGCCATCTCTCCAGGTAAGCTCTGGAGAACCAAACCACCCTGCCTGGCACGGGCTCTTCTTTCAGCTTTTTTTTTTTTTTTTCCCTCTCCTGTTTGAAACGGTTAAATTGAGGTAAAAATGTAATATTCATGTGATACATTGAAGCTCCCTAGACTGGAAATTTTTATTTCTTTGCCAAAGGAAGCAAGAACAGTTTGCAGGCAAAAATATTAAAATAAAAATTGCCTACATTTTTAAATCTCTCTTTTATTTGGTTTCTTACCAGACCAAAGTGAAATGTGACCTGCAGCTTTGAGATCTCTCCTAGAATGAATAATCTCCAGGTGTATTCAAAACCATTAATTGCCTCTGAAGGGAGAAAAATGAGGCTTCCCCAGAATCCTGTTATTTGAAGGAGAGATATTGAGCTCAGTGTTTGCTGCTTCAGTGAGTTCCTATGGCCAAGGTATTCATGTTGTGCTTAAACTATGAAGCTTGAAAGAAATAACTTGGGCAGAGAACTTTGTTGTGTTAGCATGAATGCATTGAAGGCCTTGTAAAGAAAGTTGTTTGAATTACATGTGTGTTAAACAGTTTCAGAAGAAATGTTTCCACTTTAGGTTTTTGCACATAAAACCCAAATTGCAGTTTTGCCTACCGAGCTGAGTCTTTTAACTTACTTTTTTCAAAAATAATAAATCCCCCTAATGATGACTGTGAAGCACTGTCACACCCGGACACACTCTATCTCTTCAACTCCTATGTCATTAAAAGATGCGATTTACTTATTTATGATGATTAATAATAATGAAATATGTATGAAGAAATAAATTATACAAATGCTGCACTGTACGTCAGAGGGAGAGATACACATTGCAAAGTCCTGATTACCTGCACCCCACTACGAACAAGGGGCAGCAGAACATTTTCTCTTCAGCTGATTTTCCACTGGGGTTTATATCTTGGGAAATAGGATATGAGAAAGTCTGAAAGGTATTTTGATAGGCTCAAATTCTTTTTTAATTGTGGATTTGTAAAACTCTACTTCCCCGCACTAACCCACCCCCAGCTTCTACTGTTGCCTTCATATCACATTATTTAAGGCAGCCTAGAATACCTTAGTCAATGCCAGCTGATGGAAAGTGTCAAATGCTTTTGTTTCAGCTGACACAGAAATACCAGACACCCTCCTAGTGCCTTTCCTGGATATCCATAACTTGACATGTGGGAGGTGTGTGCTGAGCAAGCTAAGTGAGACAGTGCATCTCACGGTAAACACTGTGGGTGGATGTGAAATGGGGTCAGGATGGTCATGAGGTGATTTGTTCTGAGGCCAATCACCACAGCATGCTTATTAATTGGTGTATCTACCTCCTTTGGTAGTAGGTTTGTCATTACGGAAAGAAATAAGACATAAACAAGCCCAAATCCCCTAAGTTTCAAATTCCATAAACAAATGGATGACATTAAAAAAACAAACAAACAAAAAGTCCATAGAGACAATGTCTTGCTATGTTGCCCAGACTGGTCTCGAACTCCTGAGTTCAAGTGATCCTCCCGCTTTAGTCTCCTAAAGTGCCGGGGTTACAGGCATGAGCCACCTTACCCAGTGAAATTTTTAAAAATAAAAATCATTGAGCGGACAAAATTTAAGTGAGCTAATGTGTCTGCCTAAGCTAAATTCCATAGATTAGTCACTGAAGTTTCTAGAAGGCTGTAAGTTTTCTCTGGTCTGCTTCTCTCAGTTGCTCACACAAACAATGGCCTTGTTGCTCATAAAAGAACATTATCATCTTGTTTTTGGAAGACCTGGCAAAATTGACTGGGGAAATTCTCTTTTTGGAAAAGTCGATAGAGTCTTGGCAAAACCTGGAACAGAAAAAACCTATTTATATATGCTCTCCAATACAATGACATCCTCAACCCATGAGATCCTTGAGGAATACATATAACCATTTCTAACCAAATCACTAGGTGATTATGCCCTACAGGCTCATTGCTGTTTTTAGCTATTTCCAAAAACCTTTGTCACATTAATCTTTCCATAGACATTATACATGCACACAACAGATGTTCCTACAGATAAATTATGTGACAGAGAGAGAAACATGACACATTTAGGAGATAAATATTAAACTAAGTCAAAACAAAATATGGAGCTGACAATTCTTACAGTCATTAGCTGTTGTAATGGAAGGTCTTGATTGTTTTAGATTTGTTTTTGTCAGATGGAGCTCATAAAATATTTAGAAAATTCACTGTAGATGCAGTCAACTGTATTTTTATTTGTGATTTTATTGATTGTCTGTCCTTCCATAAGAATGTAAACTCTTTCAGAGCACTGATATGGCTTTATTCAGTGAGTTTTACCTAGTACCTCCATATAGTAATTTCTTAGTAAACTGAAACAAAAAATAAATAAAAATCTCACTAAGGAAAAAATATGAATCTTCTGTTTTACATTGCTGATGGTTGTTTGAGAATTAGATTTGCCAGTTGATACTTCTAACACATTTTCATCTGTCATCTCAAAGTGAAATTTGAACGTTATGAAAATACTCTATAAGAGAATTAATAAGTATTGTGCATTCATCAGAAGGCAGTACTATATAAATAATCTCTACTTTTATTATTTCTGCCCTATCTAAAACATAGCATTTTAAAGCTCTAGTAAGAAACAGAATGGCCTGCTATTTTATCATTCATTGCAAGTTAAGCTTCTGCATTTTTTGTGTTAATCTTCATCATTTTATTACTCAACTTTGTTATCTAGACCACATAAAATCTGGTTCATCAAAAACAAATTTGAATAATAGGCTACTTGAAATAAAAAGAGCTGGCATTTGATAGAAGTTATTAAACTTACAATTGCATAGGGTTCACTTTGGATGACTGTCAAAAATAAAGATTCCTAGTTTCTATCCCAGGAGCCTTTAGGTCTGGGGTGGGGACCAGGAATCTACATTTTTAACTAGTACTGTACCTCAATTCATGAGAAAAGGACTCTCAAAAATACTGACCTACTAGTTTAAGCTTGAATTTGCCTTTTATTTGGGGAGAAAGAAGTAAAACTTATTTAAAGGGATTGTTGATTATGCAAGTTTTCCCATTCTGCCATGAAGACCATCCCCTCTGTGGGTTGATGAATTTCTCCGCATAAATGGTGATCAGTGTTATGGGCAGACTTTCTGCAGATTATTTCCTCATTGAAAATGGTTGTTTTACTTCCCTTTTTTTTAATTTTTTAATTTTTTTTATTGCATTTTAGGTTTTGGGGTACATTTGAAGAACATGCAAGATAGTTGCATAGATATACACATGGCAGTGTGATTTGCTGCCTTCCTCCCCTTCACCTATATCTGGCATTTCTCCCCATGCTATCTCTCCCCAACTCCCCACCCCCCACTGTCCCTCCCCTATTTTCCCCCAACAGACCCCAGTGTGTAGTGCTCCCCTCCCTGTGTCCATGTGTTCTCATTGTTCAACACCCTTTTTATAGCACTGAGAAGAATAGGGGCTTGGATAATGGATAAGATAGGCTTGCTGAAGTACATTGCCATTGGAGAAAAATAAGCTGACCCTTCTAACGGCAGAAAACCAGGCCTGAGGAGGGCGGCAAGCAGGAGACACTTTGTGGAAGGGACCTCACCTAAGGCTCTGAAAAGATTTTTTCTTTTTCTTCTACTTAGTAAAACTGATCTGTTATAATGCTACATAAAGTGTTTTCCTTCCTCCAGACAAATCATTACACTAGACAGTTTGATTGTTTTCCAGAGCACTAATTACCATTTGAAATATTCACATTTATATATGCGTTTACTTAATTTTTGTTTGCTCCTCCAAATAAAATGTAAATATCCCACATGCAGGTTAACCTGACCTTTGCAGGCACACACGCATCAAGCACAGGTGGACATAAAGCATCAACATTTACATATTCTAAAAATAAAATTATAATCATTGAAATTTTTTTTAAATGTTCTGATAGGATAAATTTTGATTTGAGCCTATTAAGGAGATAATTAATGAATTAGAAATTAGTACTGGAGCATTTTTGCTTCTAGAATATGTCATTGTTGTTGCTATTGTTACTGTATTTGTTTTGTGTCCATCTGTTCTTGATTCATATGCACCTGAGCAAGACAAAAATCAAACTGACTAGTATGATAATTTGCCTGGAGAAAGAGGTGCACTTTATAAAGGGTGACACCAGAAGAGTTTTACAAAGTACAAGAAGAAGAAAAATATCTTCTTAGAGTCCTAAAGCCAGATCTCTCCCCAGAGCTCTCTCCTGATGCATCTATCTTACCTAACTCAAATATCTGGATGTATTAGTTCATTTTAACACTGCTATAAAGAACTACCTGAGACTGGGTAATTTATAAAGAAAAGAGATTTAGTTGACTCACAGTTCCACATGGCTGGGAGACCTCAGGAAACTTACAATCATGATGAAAGGTGAAGTGGAGGATTTTACCATAGTGGCCGGAGAAGGGGCAGAAATGCTACATTTTTAAACCATCAGACCTCATGAGAACTTACTATTATGAGAACAAAAAGGGAGAAATCCATCTCCATGATCCAATCCATCCTCCCACACATGGGGATTACAATTTAAGATTTGATTTTGATGGGGGCACAGAGCCAAACCATATCACTGGATCATCTGGAGTTTACTTTCATTATGTGTTTTTTCTCTTGGATTTATAAATATGTATGGCAATGTTTCTAATTGAATAACTAACACTTTGTATTAAAAATGGCAGAGGCCTCTGATAATTTTGCCTTCCCTACCAAGGAAAATATTAATAGAATAGATGCTCAATCACCTTAATCCATTTAGAAGCTGAGCTGAGTAGAAGCTGTGTTCATGTTGTGGTAAGGGCTCTCTACCTTGGTTTTTCTTCAGCTCTTCTGGCACAGCCCTTAGGGAATTCCAGCTGAGAACCTGCCAGTAGCCTACCAGGGCTCCTCCCCTTCCAGCTGCTGACCTCTCATCTCTGTCACTTCCACATCACAGACTGTCAATAACTCCTATATGCTTTGCAGAAGACTTCTGCTAACTACTTAGCCTCCAGCCCCGACATAACTTCAGAATTTGACAAACGTCTTGAGAGAAAACTGGCAATGGGTCAGGATCAGTTTTCCCTGCAGAATGGATCCTTACCCCTTAAGTCTTTCCACTACCACAAAAGCTTTACTGGTTTCTCTATCTCCTTTACCTAGAGAAGACCAGGTTCTCAGACATTAGCTCTAGGTCCAAAATCAAGCTGGTTTTTCTTTTGCAGGGAAAAACTGGCTGAATAGTGTTAATTCACTTGTCTTCCCCTTTCTGGAATCTTGGCATTTCTAGTTTTGGTTGTCCTAGCAGCTCTCCAATGCCTTTAAACAGATGTCTTCTGCATTCTATTAGGCTTGTTCTTGGCTGAGGACTTGGTCTGTTGGAAAATAGAAGTCTTTTGAGACATGATCTATATTAGTTGTTTATTGCCATGTAACAAATAATCTGGAATGGCCATGTAATAAATTACATGGAAACTTAGTGACTTAAAGAAACAGTAAGCATTTATAATCTCACAATTTCAGTGCATCAGATTCTGTGGGATAGGAGCAGCATAGCAAATGGTTCTGGCAGAGTCTCTTATGAGATTGTAGTCAAATAGCGGCCTGGGCTCGAGAATGAGCATCCAAAAGAGATCACCCTGACAACGGCCAAGTAGGTGCTGGCTATTGTAAGGAAGTCTCTGTCCATTTTAACACAGGAAATGTTAGAGTATCTTCATGACATGGCAGGTGACTTCTCTATAATAAGTGAAGCAAGAACAATAAAAATGGAAGTGTTCATGACTTCTATGACTGAGCCTTAGAAATCACACTCTTTCCTTTCTGGAATATCCTATTAGTTATGCAGATCAGTCTTATTAAATGTAGAAGAGGATACATAGGAAACAAACACCAGGAAACAGGACTCATTATCAATAAGGCCTATCTAAAAGAAAATTGTATTTAAAATAAAATTCTGCATATAGGTATAGATATTTAAGATGTTATTTTGCTAAAGTAATGAATCATTACAAAATAAATACAAAGTTGTGCTTCTGTGGGTTGTTTGCAATTCTGCTCCTGTTTCATGCACTTTCTTCATTCAAGGACCCAGGCTCAAATACCAACTCCATCTGAAATATGCTAATCTGGTGACAGAGAAAAATAAGAGCAAGAGCCATAGCATACAATGGCCTTCAATTGTTTACATAGATATGGTATACATCACTTCTGCCTTCATTTCATTAACCAAAGCAAGACATATGGCCAAACCAGGTAACAGTGGAGTATGGAAGTAAATTCCTCTAATAGGCACTGCAACTTTCCTGGTAATCATAGGGATATATGTCATATTTCAGGAACGTGAAGAATGAATAATTAGGAGCAATAATAAAATCTACCACAAAGATCTAGTATGTACAAAGAAGTCATATTATAATCAATTCCATTTAGAAAGGGCGTTCAGCTGGGTATGCATAGCCACATTTATAATACTGGCTTTAGTCTTGAAAAGAAGAAAATTGTCAAACCATTTCTACTTTTCAAAGTTTTTAATTGTTTCCTCATTTTTAGTCTAATGTTTCAGTGGAATACTTTGGATAATATAATGATGACCAAATTCACTTTTTATTCTGTTTTAAAATTATATTTATTCTACTTTATAAATAAAGTATAAATGTGATGAAATTGAAATCAAATGACATTTTAAAAAGAGTAATATACATATTCTGAGAACAATGTAGAATGTTTGTAAACTATCTGGAAAGATTGTTAGGTATCAATTGTGGAAAAAGATTAGAACTAAATCTTTTTTTTTTTTTTTTGCTTATTATTTTTCTAATCATTCAACATTACTAGGAAATGAAATTGATACTATAATAATTAATGACCTTTAGGCCTGACATATATAATGTGTCCATTCTCTGAGATAATGCAATGACAAAGTTATTATGCTTAATACTATGCCCAGAAATATTATTTTTAGCATTTAAACTAGGTTTTTCATATTTGTAATTGTGCTTGGAAACAATCTGATAATATATTTTTGGACCATACATTCTGATTTGGAGTCACAGAACTATGATGGCCATATGCCTGTATGTCTGAAAAGAATGCACTGTGACTCAGAGTTAAACTAAACACAAAATAATACTGATTTCCAGTATCCTTTGCCAGATATATAGTTCTACTGTCCTTGTTTAGATGTGCTAATTCAAATTTCTGTAAGAGCTGGGGTGGCCTTGTGTGTGTAGGAGAAATTCTATGCTAACATTGTAATGAAGCACAAGAAACATTAGAAATTTTACAACCACATGGAATGCAGTGACTTATCACTTGATAAAACAAAATTTAATTGTTCTAGCCCTCAGCTACGTAGTTTGGTTCAACTATAATAAAAATATTAATTCCATTCATGTTGCTGGGTTCTAGTTTTCACAGCTTTCATAAAATGAATTCTAACTTTTATGCAATTAAATGTCCACATAATCCAGGCTAGTTAATAAGTACTAGTTAGAAAAAATTGTTTTTATGTGGTACTTTACCCAAATACATTTTTTCTCTCTGATATCTCTATCAACCAGGTAACAAGTCATTTTCACCATGCAATCTGTCAAAATGACCATTTATTAATTCTTTTGCAAAAATATTGGCATCAATTTTTCAACATACAAAAAGCATACACATCTTCTACGCATGTAAAAATACACACTTCTGGACACTGAAAGTCACAGAAATTTCTTACACCTTAATACTAATTGTGTTTGGAGGCATAAATACCAACACACAACTTTTACTCTATTAACTCTAAATTCTTCATCATATCCTGACATCCTTTCTGTCCCTAACATTTTATTTTAAAGGCACATGCAATAAAGATTTTTCATTTTAATTCAAGTATGTAATACACAAATTATGTTTTTATAAGTCAAAATTTCCGACTCACTTACACCATAATTTTAGGCATGATTGGACTTAACAGTGGCATCTCACACATTAAGTTTTGGTTTCTTTATCAACTGAATTTTGTTAAGATTGGTCTGCAACTAATGCTGACATATAACTAAAGAGCTACTACTAAAGAAATCCTTTTGAAAGTAAAAAAAAAATCACTTGAAACACAAGAAGTTACAATCTGGTTCATCTCTTTTACAAGTTTGAATTTTTATATATTAGGTTTTCTTACAAAGAGGGTTACCTCTGGTTAGTTTCATATAGAACATAAATGCTTAACTTTCTATAATAACTGCTCTCATTAAACCAAAATAGTTTTCTACTATGCAAATGTTTACTGTTAGTTAAAAGTAATGAAGGGCTGTCTTACAAGAAAAGCATTATAATTAATCTTTATTTTTTTAAAAAGTTAAATTAATAACCATAATTAATACATATCACATTTTGGCTGCTTTATGATAAAAAATGGAAACCCATATTCTCTTATTGTTTTTGATGAGATGAACTAAGAAATTCCTCCAGGGGATTAGTTTTCCTAATGTGCTTTTACATGATAATTTTTTTTTTTTCAAACACTTGAAAAACTTTACGGTAGGAAGCACTTTTAAAATACGTATTAGCAATATTCCAAAAGTCACTATGGCAGCATTTCCTTCAAGTTTCTATGCATAAATCACTTTGCATGCTCTCCAAATATCAGAGGAAGAAATGTCAGCAAATAGCTTCCCAAATGCAAGATATTTTTGTAGTTAAATATTTCATTTCTGCATGAGTGGCCATGAACATCTATGAATTTACCAGGCATTTGTAGTCTATGTGGCACAATAATAGGTATGTAAAATTGAATATTATATCTCATTCAGATAAAAGATGAGAGTAATATGAGAATTATCAACAAATTTAAAACATTATATGTTCATTTTTATTACATTCAGAACTATAGATTAAATTCAAAAGTGAACCTCACTCAACATAACTCATCTTTGTTCTCCGGCACAGGAACGTCAGCAGGCGGACCCTCTTCACTTTACCTGCCA
>NW_016107405.1:2956352-2977085 GCF_001604975.1 Cebus imitator | reverse complement strand
AAAAAAAAAAAAAAAAAAAAAGAAGATGCAAAATAGCCTTAGTCCCTTTAGTACTTGGGAAGCATTTAAAGCCAGACTTTTCCCTGTTTATATTTGAGAATATTTGTAACTATTTAGTAGAAGACTATTTTATTTCACCAGTATAATGCTTAAGAGTTAAAAGTAGAGGTTAAATTGTGTGATTTCAGCGCACCAGGTATATTCCTCTAGGCCCTAAAAACTCCTCCGCTAGTTTTGTAATATTTATAATTTATGTAAATTATAAATCTTGGCATCAATTGGCATGGAAAGTTGGCATCAGTTTCTTCAACATGCAAAAACACATCTTCTAAGCATGTAAATGGGAGTGTGTGAAAGGAGAATTAATATGGTAATACTAAACATTATTAATAATTTACACTTGTGAAAATTCTCCTGAAACTTTAGTTTTGAAAGGGGAAAACAACATAAGCTGGAAGTCAATACTCCACCAAAGGGAAGTTTGTTCCAAAGAGGAACGGAGGTAAAACTGAGACGGAACCCAGAAGGTGGTATCTAAGAACCCAAAGAGAAACTGCCTCACTTTTGTTCTAAATGAAAGAGAATTAACCTGTAAGCAAGTCAAATTCAATTAATCCTTACTAATTGAGAAACTTAATTGAGAAACAATTGTTCAGAGTAGTTTTCACTACATAAGCCAACTTTAAAATATTAGAGTAATAAATGCAAAAAACTGCGAGATCAGTCGTTCAAAACGATAAATATGCTTAAGTAGTTGAACCTGGGTACAAATCAAACCCCAGACCAGTGGCTTCTAAAAGAGATTGGATAAACTATGCTGAGCACTGTTAATATGCAAAAGGAAGCCAGTGCTTCTGAAACAGAAAGTGGGCCCCAAAGTGCTTCCATTGCTAAAATATAAGGGACTTACCCATGGCAAGCCTGGAGTCCTACTCAAACTCTGTTTAGAAAGAGAGTTTAAATGTAAGGTGAAATTTTTGGCAAGGGTTTTTCTTTTGCCTAATTTTGCAGTGCAATAAACGAAACAATAAGTGTAATGTGTACCTAATAAAAGGAGCCCTAGATTTGGAATTCAGTCTGCAAGAGTAGAGAGTGATTTTTCCTGGAATAGCAGTCTCCTGGCCATGCGAGCCATCCAGTAAAACACAGAAAGTATGACCATTTCAAGGCCGTCACGTGGCAAATCACAGGCACCTGTGTTGAGTCTAAGACACACATGTGTCCTGATAATTGGGTATGTATGCGGAAGGAGATGCAGTCCAGGACTAAGGGTAGAAGAGCTGGTTAAACTGGCATAAACAGCATGCATTCCAAGGTGGATCCTGCCACATTCTCCTACAGGCCCTGAGATTACTGAATTACGAGCATGTTAATTATTTGCTTACAGATGCTTAACCAGTTAGCATGGTTGCATTGAAATAAAAAATAAAAAAAAAAACCTTTTGCTTCATCTCTGGCATAGCAATGTGTTCAAGAATTCAAAAGATGTGTTTGAAGAACTGAGGACTAGCAGCTGGGCTTCTTTGTCTAGACTTCAGTCCCTGAAAAAGCTTATTCTTAAGACAGAATGATAAGCCCAGGAGTTTCATGAGCTGACCTTTTTGCCTTTTGGCTCTAGTCATCTGATTCTAAACTCAGCGACCAGCAGAAAAACAAATGATACATCATTTTAAAGCTTTCCAGATCCAGTATTTCAGGATGATAGCAACTTACTTAACGTGCCATTTTGAAATAATACCTATAAAGTATAAAAAATAATACCTGGCACATAGTAACTGGTCAATAATATAAGCTATTATTGGGGATCAGAAAACAATACTCTTTGAAATGAAGGCCTCAGAAGCATAGGTTTTTCTGACCATCTGCTCTCTTATTCTTAGTCCCATCTCTCTTGGGGCTCACCATAGAAACTAGAATCCCTTTTCCCCAAGGTAGGTCATAGAAACCAGAACCTTTTTTCCCCAAAGCCAGCCATAAAACTTTAAACTATTACTCTAATTTTCCCTCTACTTTTCTATGTAAAAACTAGCTGTAAAGAAATTATAAGATCAGGCCCGGCGTGGTGGCTCATGCCTGTAATCCCAGCACTTTGGGAGGCCAAGAGGGGCAGATTACAAAGTCAGGAAATCAAGACCATCCTGTCCAACACGGTGAAACCCCGTCTCTACTAAAAATACAAAAATTAGCCAGGCATGGTGGCTCACACCTGTAGTCCCAGCTACTCTGAGACAGGAGAATTGTTTGAACCCAGGAGGTGGAGGTTGTAGTGAGCCGAGATCGAGCCAGTGCACTGCAGCCTGGGTGGCAGAGCAAGACTACACATGGGAAGGAAGGAAGGAAGGAAGGAAGGAAGGAAGGAAGGAAGGAAGGAAGGAAGGAAGGGAGGGAGGGAGGGAGGGAGGGAGGGAAAGAAAGAGAGAAAGAAAGACAGAAAGAAAGAAGGAAGGAAGGAAAGGAAGGAAGGAAGGAAGGAAGGAAGGAAGGAAGGAAGGAAGCAAGGAGGGAGGGAGGGAGGGAGGGAAGAAAGGAAGGAAGAGAAAGAAAGAGTTAGGAAGGGAAAGAAAGAAAGAAAAGAGAGAGAGGGAGGGAGGAGGGGAGGAAGGAAGGAAGGAGGGAGGGTGGGAGAGAAGGAAGGAAGGAAGGAAGGAAGGAAGGAAGGAAGGAAGGAAGGAAGGGAGGGAGGGAGGGAGGGAGGGAGGGAGGGAAGGATATCATAAGATCTACCTTGTTTGACTGTAGTTCATAAGACCCCCATTCCAGAGAGGACCCTACCCTACACTGAGAAGGAAAGAATGCATGCTCAGAGAGCCCAGGAAGAATCCAGACAGGCCCTGCTGGGTTTCCCCACTCTGTCTATTAGCATTAGATCATAACCATTTTGTCCAATCATATTTTTACATGGCTATTCATACTTGGTTGAATTTAAGCATAAAAATGGACAATTTTCTCTGTATCTTTGGGTCTTCATTCTAATGACTCCCATATGTACATGTTACATGAATTTGTATGCCTTTTCTTTAATGAATCTGCTTTTTATGAATTGATTTTTCAGTGAACTTTCAGTGAGCAAAGGGGAACTTTCCCATTGACCCTTATACTATCATTATTATTATTACTGGAACAGGAACATATTGTAACAGATAAGAGATCTTTGAGTTAATCATACTTTTTGAACAGATTTTTAATACACTTTAATTCAAATGACACTATTTTTAGTTCCACATTCATCTTGAACTTTTATTACCTTATATACAATTTGTAGGTTCTCTTCTTAAATATGTGGGAAATTTTAAAAGGCATTTAAATTAGCAGTTAAGTTTACAAATATGATGTTAAATAAATACTCAAAATATTATGTCATATATAGGTAATGTGGCAAGATGAGATTTTCTTCCTTCTCCCATTTTCTTTCTTTGACCTTACCGCATGTGATAAATCAGTAAAGAGACAGACTTTTGTGTGAACTCAGGTGTTGTGTTCTGAGAGTTGGTCAGTTTTAGCAAGAAAACTCTCTGTTTTAGAGTTGTTTCCTTTTAATGATTGGAAAACTTAAACCTTCTCCTACAAAGAATAAGTACAATCTACTGCAGTACTTCCAATATGGAGCTGAGAGAATGACACAAGACCTTGCTATATGCCTTTCTGGATACTTAGTACATAAAGCTAAGGACAGACAACATGAAAATATCAAGTAAAATGGACTTCAGGAGGCCTATCCAGAGTTCATACTTTGTGGCTTCATAGGGCAAATAGCGAACAATTTTGTAATCTTCATTGGGCTGTGCATTCATTTCAAGATTATTTCCTTTTTTTGTTGAACTGTACCTACACGTCTTTCTAGGTATATGCATATAATTGGGGCTCAACAACCATAAAAAGTCATTGTTTCAAAGGCCAAAATTAATTTTTGTCAGTAATTGTCGCAAATTTAGAAATGAGAAAGCAGTCATTTCCTCACCATAAGAGTTGTGTATTTCGCCTAATGACAGGGCTACATTTTTTAAGTGTTGTCTGGTAAGTGTAATTTATGAAATGTATCAAATAATTGTTTGCAAAATAGCAATAATTGTCTGTTGTTGCAAATGATACTCACGTCGATGTCATGTTCTTCCAAAACTGAATGATTTACTTCTGCTTTTCACTGAATTTAAAAAAACCCAGCAGATTATTCTTAGACTGCCATTTCATGTACTGTATTTATTCTACAAAAGCAAAACTGTGAAGGGAACAGTTTACCAGAATCAACACTGCTCTCTTCATCTTTACTTTCCTTGTTGGCTGTGGCATTCACAATGTAATGGTTACATTGTCAAGATTCCACTAGATTACAATTCATTTTCCCCTTTACCCAAGAGCCTAAAAGCAAATACCCAACGATACATTAAGAGGCATAAAACAATTCTTGAAAAAAGAATTAGATTAGATATGAAGCAATACAGGAAAAGTTGGAAATTGGGAATTATACTTATCAAGTTGCACAAGAAGAAATGTCGTATGTGAGATCTCCAAGGAACCTGTTGTGGCTGTTTGATGCAGTGTGCCTAGGATTTGTCAGGTTGCAGCATAGTTCTTATATTCAAATAAACAAGCATTCATTTATCTTGTAAAACTGCTCCTAAGATGGACCAATTTGCCTGCCAATGTTTATCCTTCTTTCAATCCACTAAGTAGATTTTTCCTAAATAAAAGTTAATGCTGAGCTATTTTTATTCTCTTTTTGTGTGTTCAACTAAGTTTTCTTGGCTCATGAATATGCCTCAATCTTTTTCCTGAGCTTTTCCATACTTATTGTTGAATACTTAGTGAGTCATAACTGAATTTGTATTATCTGGAAAAAAAATCCAGATAATTCAGATATGAAGATCTACTCATAACCCATTGCCCTCATTCTCTTACCATTCCCTTGATTCAGTTCCTAGAATATACTAGCTAGTAGAACAGTTGGTTTCATATCCTCACCGTTTTAAGTCTTTCCGCTTTGTAATAAAACCTCTAACAAGCAGTGGAATTACCTAAAAGGCAAAACACAGAAGAGAGTTGGAAGAAATGCCAGAAATGTCTGAAAAAATGAACCTTTAAAAAACTCAAAATTTTCCTCTAAAGTTTTCTTGGTTTGAATTTTGTTTTTACTAGGCAGAGGGGCTCATTCTCTGTTTGTTTCCTCTATACAATTCATTTAAGATTTTTTTAAAGAGAAACATTCAAGTATCTTTCCACTATAAACATTTTGTCACTCTATGTAATTTAACACTTTTTTATGTATGATCATGTAACCTAAGAAAATACTAATACTGAAAGCAAAATCTTCCCCTTAAATAAAGTCTTTCTTTTTATTTTTGACTTTCTTCTTTTTTTACCTTTTCTGTTTTGTCATCGTGCCCTACTCTTTAAAGTAAAGGGGTTGGGCAATCAATTAGTAATCTCAAAATGACATTATGTCATTTACTTGGGCACTAAAACATTTCCAAATACTTTCCACTTTAATAATGGAATAAGACAATTACAGTTTTAGGAGTTCTATAACCCTCATTGCTCTGGTGGTTTTCCAAATATTTTCATTATGTGATAGAAAATGGCTTTCTGCTCAGTACACCAGATAAATCTGACCATGAAGCTACTTGCAGGGTAACTGAAAGGTGTTGGTCTGTGCTTTTATTGCTCTATTTATAGAATAATGGCTAAACCTAACATTACCTTATAACCCATGAATAAATTATGTAGTCTTATATTTTTTGAAATCTGATTTCTTGATAGTGTGAGAAATGAAACTATGCTATAGCTCTAATCATAGACAACTATCTACTCTCTGTAAAATCTGACTAACAACCTTACAACATAGAAAGATCTGAGCTAGGGGTTCCCAATTCTGAATTCTTAAAATTGAGGTGCAACTTTGTCCACCCCTGTTCTGCTGTTGTTCAAGGAGGTAAAAGGTGGATATGAGATATCTTCTCTACTCAAAAAATTATCCTCCTCATAGTCTACTAATTACAAAAATGTGTAAGTTGAGCTCTGTTATCCTTATGAGTTAAAAAAATGCAAAGAAATAATATTATAAAAGTTGGAAAAAGGAAGAAAAATTCAGACAAGAATTATTTGAATTGAATTGCCTTGCTTTTAATTGATACAAGCTCAGTAAATAAGGGAGGAAAAGTGAAGAAACAGAATAAATTAAAAATTTTGCTCAGCCACTTATAATTTCTGTGAGCCAAACAACAACAAAAATTTCTGTATAATGAGCATAATCCTACCTTGCAGAGTTGTTCCAATAATTAAATAAGATCACATACTCAAAATACTTAGCAAGTGGCCATTTTCTTTTTATGGAGGCCCCTGGTAAGATGGGGCCAGAATCTCGGCCACCCACTTACTGTTTAGTACAAGATAATGACCTTCCAACTGGGATATGCAAACCCCTGGCAATACAGAAAGCTCCTCCAAGAAGTCAGAGGCATGAATCCTCTTAAGAGAATCAATGTCCAGATCCATTATTTCTCGATGTACTCTTTTCTAAACTTGACCTGTTTAAGAACATTTCTGTGTGTGGTGAAGGCTGCATGCTAGCAAGATTTCCTTTCCTAGTAAATTCCTACCAACTTTTCCAAGTTAACTCCTCCAAGTTGACCAAAAAAAAAAAAAAAAAAAAAGGAATTCCTTTTACCTGTCACAATATTGCTAAGTTACATTTCTCTATAGCAATAATGATCTGTACTGTCAGGCAAGGGAAAAGTTGAAAAATTGTTGTGCACAGATTCCCCTTTAATCAAGGTAGCATAACACTCCATCCATTCTACTAAAAAGGTATGCTTCCAATATAAATCTACTTGTTATGGTTAGTGATAATTTATCAAACTCTATAATTTTTTTATTTTATCAATTGACTATTACTAATAATATAGTAACAACTCAATCAAAAGGAATGCTTAACCCTCAGAGCTTTATAGTTGGAAGAATTATTTAAAGTTCAACTTTAATTTATATTCACATTTTTGATACAGAAAGTATGAGAGGATGATCAATAAAAGACTTTCAAGCATGAAAAATGTTATATTATCATAACATTCTAGGGTAGTAATATAATAAAAGTACAATTTTGAGCAAAAAAATGAAGGGATTGCTCCTGAGTTTTTTTAAATTAATTGTTCTGGGTAACATATCACCATGGCATTTAGATTCCCTTGGAAATATTTAAAAGCATAATCTAACAGTTACATTTTTAAATGATAATATTTATAATATGTAGAAAATTACGTCATTCTCAGTCACTTAAACTTATTATTAAAAATGTACAAGATGGTACACAGGTAAAAAATGACTTTCTGGTCCATGTATGCAATACAAGCTAGTCTGCATATTCTTGAGGCAGGGGTTAAGAGCATGGAACTTTCAAATCAGAAAGAACAGGCTCTGAAATCAGTCTCCACCTCTTGATTTTGAATGACCCATGTTCAACTTAACCTCTCTGTGCTGTTTCCTTATCTTCAAAATGGAGATAAGCATGATAGAATTAAATGAGATAATGTATTGAAAGTGTTTAGCCTTGTGTCTGGCTTTAGGCAGCCATCATCATCACCATCTTTACTGCATATGGAGAAGACAGGGAAAGAGAGGCCTCAGTGCAAAAAGAGATCAGGAGGATCCAAGAGTATTCTAAAGACTTGAAGTAACATTTCTTTAAAGAAATTATATACAAATGACTAACAAGTACATGAAAAGATGTACAACGTGATTAGCCATTAGGGAAATGCAAACCAAAAGCACAATGAAATACCCTTTGATACCCACTAGAAAAGCTAGAATCAGGAGGAAGAGAGAGAAGGAGAGAGAAAGGAAGGAAAGGAAAGAGGGAGGGAGGGAGGGAGGGAGGGAGAGAGGGAAAATAAGAAGGGAAGAAAATTATTATGTTAGCAAAAATGTGGTGAAATTGGAGCCCCTCTTACACTGCTGGCATGAATGTACAATGCAGCAGTGGCTATAGAAAATTGGTGATTCCTCAAGAAGTTAATTATAGAATTTCCATTTGACTCAGCAATTCCATTGTTTGGTATATACCCAAAGGAATTAAAAACAGGTATTCAAACAAATACTTGTACACAAATGTTCACAGCAGCACTATTTACAATAGCTAAAAGTTGGAAACAACCCAGATTTCCATCAGTATGTGAATGATATGGATAAATGAATTGTAGCATATCCACATGATGAAATATTATTCAGCCATTAGAAGGAATGAAGCTCTGATACATACTACAATGTATATGAAACCTGAAAACATTATGCTAAGTGAAGAAGCCAGACACAGATGGTCACATATTGTATGATTCCATTCATAAGAAATATTCAGTGTAGGCAAATCCATTGGGATTGTCAGGGACTGAGAAGAGAGAGAACAATTGCTGAATAAGTACAGCGTCTCCTTTGGAGTTGATGAAAAAGTTTTAGAACTACATGCAGATTAAGTTTGCACAAAATTGAGAATATACTAAACACTATACAGATTTGAAATCTTGCATTTCACTTGTATGTTTTATGGCAACGATTCTTCAATAATGATGACAAAGATGGTTACTTGCCTTCAGTGTTTCCTTCTTGTCATCAAGTTTTATTAATGCCTTGAGAAACACTGGCTATCAGTAATATCCATGAAACTTCAACAGGTAAAGCACAGCTGCTGTCTACAGTTGTAAAGCCACACTGTAGGGAGGTTGCTTCCTCTGAAAGATAATGTATTTCTGGAACCATAGTTATAGCCATCCCTCCAGGTTGCAAAAAGATGACCTGCAGCAACACCATTTTGAGGACTTCAAAGGGGTCGTCCTACTTTTTAAGGAGTAGGTGGAATCCTCTGCTTCAAAACAAGCTCTGACAGCAAAAGAAGAACTGAGGAAAAGAGAAGGAAGAGACATTGATGGGGGCACAGCATTCTTGTCCAGGGGACAGGGCTTGGGTTTTTAGGAAAGTCAGAATGGGAAAAGGGACTTGCATAATCATTGAACAGTGCAAATTGCCCAAACGTGGTCAAACTACTTACCTGACTGCAGTATGTGGTGAGAATTGGAGTCTCTATGAGATTCCTGCATGTAGATTCCTGCTTCAATACTTCCTATCTGGGTAACTTGAGGCAGGTTGCCTAATCTATTCAAGGTTCCATTTTTCTCACCTGTAAAATGAAGATGATAATATCTACTTCAACGAGCTTTTTTGTGAGGGTAAAAGAATACAAGGTAGTTTTCCCATAAACTTGTCTGAGAATAGCAATCACCTAGCATGCTTTATAAATAAGAAGCTCCTGAGCCACATACCAGACATGGATCTGGATCACAGGATCTAAGGAGAGTGCTGGAATCATATTTTGAATGTCTTCCTGGAATGATACTTAGCAATCTAGCTAGAAGGGAAAATAGTACAGCTCTTGGTACACAAGTAGTCAAAAGTGTTATTTATTATGAATGCTTTAGATTATTATTTTGGTGGCTATGGTAAACATTTAAATGAGGTCTACAGGAAATCAAAATAATTAATAAAAAAAATCAAAAACACATTCAAGTGTTCTTTTCCTCATACAAACAATTGACTTGACCAATATTTCTTCATTCAGTAGGCTAAAATTGAGAGGGAAAAATTAATAACAATTTAAGCTTCTGAAAAAGATTATAACACTGTTAGCAATTAAGACAGGTATTTGAGGACAGTTGCTGTTTGGCAAAAGGAGAGGAGGTAGAAATTCTAACAGATAAAAAATGTCCACCAGCTCCCTATTAAGATTTCTCATGAGTCAATGACAATTTTAGTATCTTCAAAGAATAACAACTCATTGATCTGCATATGTGCCCTTGATTTTATCAGATTGAAAGAGAATCTAATGTTCCAACTAGATCCAGTTAATCTAACTACTACATTTACTTTTAAACTTTTTGATTGTGGGCCAAAGTAAGGAATACATTTTAAATTGTATTTCAGATATATATGTATCTGGAATAATTCATTTATGTATACTTATAATAAGCTATGCATTTGGATATTTTCTATTTTCTTTTCTTTCTTTCTTTCTTTTTTATTTTTAGAAATTCTGGTTGCCTTCCACTAATTGCTTTCACAACTACTAAGTTATCCTAAACTACTAATAGGCTGTAATCTAAAATTTGAGAAACACTGACCTAACATATGCATCAGAAATTAGTATTTTCAACCTGTCACAAGTTGTGAATAACAAAATGACTGGTTTGGATATAAAACAAACCAGAGAGGCAAGGCAAGATGGCTCACACCTGTAATTCTAGCATTTTGGGAGCTTGAGGCAGGAGGATGGTTTGAGCCCAGCAGTTCAAGACCAGCCTGAGCAATATAGTAAGACCTCATCTCTACTAAAAATAAAAAATGAAAATTAGCTGGGTGTGGTAGTGCACACCTGTGGTCCCAGCTACTCAGGATGCTGAGGCAGAAGGATCACTTGAGCCTGGAAAGTCAAAGCTGCAATGAGCTGTGGTCCTGCCACTGCAGTCCAGAGTGACATCCTGTTGAAAGAAAGAAAGAAAAAAGGAAGGAAGGAAGGAAGGCAGGGAGGAAGGAAGGAAAAGAAAAAGGAAGGAAGGAAGAAAGGAAGGAAGGAAAGAAGGAAGGAAGGAAGGAAGGAAGGAAGGAAGGAAGGAAGGAAGGAAGGAAGGAAGGAAGGAAGGAAAAGAAAAAGGAAGGAAGGAAAGAAGGAAGGAAGGAAGGAAGGAAGGAAAGAAGGCAGGCAGGAAGGAAGGCAGGAAGGAAGGAAGGAAGGAAGGAAGGATGGAAGGAAGGAAGGAAGGAAGGAAGGAAGGAAGGAAGGAAGATTTCTAATTGCAGTTTGCAAATCACCAAAGAAAAGAGATGAATCAGTAATTTGGACTGTAACAGATCTTAGTGTTCTCATCTGGGTATTTCTGACTTACGTTGGCACAACCTGGAACTCTATGTAGAAGCTATGCTATGACTACTTGCAAGTTTGAAGTTTACTGTTAATTACAAATAAAACAACTGCAAAACCTTGTCTGTGTATGTAGGCATTCTTGAGGGTGAATCTGAATATCTGAAACAGCTTATGAAATTATAATCTCAGCAACATGTCCTTTGAGAGGAAATGTCAAAGGTGTGGAAAGATTGTGCCTTTATTATTACATTGAAAAAGAGTTGGCTCCTTTGTTTTATTATTTTCTCTCATCCACTTTTTTCCTTTCCTTTCATAAGCTGTTTGTCCTAGGATTTGGCACTATAAATTTCCAACATTATGTGATAAGTGATAATGCTATCAACTGCCCTGCGTACTTTCTGCATTGAAACAGGAGTTTGCATGTGCTTGTTCGGGTCTTACACTGGGTTTAGACATAAGTCAGATTCCTAATTTGGAAGTGAAAGGGGGAAAACCTACAAACATGAAAGAAGATTCGTCAACATGGGCTAATAATTATATCTGTAAAAGGAGAAATCATCTCTTCTTTATTCAAATGTGAAATGTGGTAAATAAGATAGAAATCTCTCTTTATTCACACCTAGGTTTACCAAAACTTAAGATTTAGCCATATTTGCTTCAGATATTTTTCAAAAACATTACAGCTGCACGTGAATCCTTGTGTGTGTCTCAATTCAATCTAATTTCCCTTTGTTTTTGCAATTAGATGAACATTTTAAGTAATTTCATTTAAGGATGAATCCATGAAGAGTTTACCATATTGCATGCTTTTCAGCTTTATTAATGGTATTTCACTACATGCATCATTCTACAATATATTTTCATGTTTGCTGAACATTTTTCAATATTTTATCAACAACTTCATATATGTAGCTCTAATTTAAAAATTCAGCCATTATATATTATTTCATATATGAATTGCCTCAATATATTGTAAACCAAAAATAAAATTCTAAGCCCTCCCCCCTCCTTCAAGCATCTAAATCTGAATGGACCCCTCCTCTCATCCAAGGGCATTCTAGAATTAACCTGATGAAACAGTTCAGGCTATGAGGGAAGAGGGATAAGACATGCCTCATTATAACCTCCAGAGTTAATATCAGTGCAGACCTTAAATTTGATAAGAAACATGTACAGTGTATTCTCTCTGAAGCCTACTACTTGGAGGCTTCATCTGCATTATAAAACCTTGGTCTCCAAAACACTTTATCATAACCCAGACATTCCTTTCTATTGATGATAACTCAACCAATTACCAATCAGAAACATTTTAAATATACCTATGACATGGAAGCCACTCCCATTTTGAGTTGTCCCACTATTCCAGGTTGAACCAATGTACATTGTACATGTAATGATTAATGTATTATGTCTCCCTAAAATGTATAAAAGCAAGCTGTACCCCATTTACCTTGGGTTGATGTTATCAGGACCTCTGAGGCTGGGTCTTGGGTGTATCCTTAACTTTAGTGAAATAACTTTCCAAATCAATTGAGACCTGTCTCAGATACTTTGCGTTCACAATATTAAACATATTTAGGTTATTGCCAAATTTTCACTATTAAAGTGAATGTAATGACAAACAACCTATCACAAGATACAGAAATGCAGGATCAGAGGATATGTCTATCTTCACATTTACTAGCTATTGCCCAATTCCTCTCCAAAATGGTTTGAGATTTATTTCTCCATATCTTTGTTGATGAAAAGAGTTGAACTCTGTAAAATATTTGAAGGGATTTATTCTGAGCCAAATGTGAGGACTATGACCTGTGACACAGCACCCAGGTGGTCCTGGTAACATGTTCCCAAGGTGGTAAGGCAATAGCCTGGTTTTATACATTTAAAGGAGTCATAAGATGTCAATCAATATCAATATATGTGGGATATGCATTGGTTCAGAAAGGTGGAACAACTCAAGGGGGATAGGGAACTTACAGGTCATAGTTCATAGTTGGATTCAAAGATTTTCTAATTGGCAATTATTTGAAAGTTATTATCTAATGGTCTGGAATCAATAAAAATGAATGTCTAGGTCAAGATAAGGGGTTGTGGAGACCAGGGTTCTTATTACGTACATGAAACCTTATCGGTGGCAGCCATTAGAAACAACAGATGCAAATATTTCCTATGCAGGCCTCTAAAAAGGGCTAGACTCTCAATTAATCTCTTCAGGATTGGGAGGGCCTAGAAGGGAAAGAGATCTAGTTACGTTAATAGAGATTCTTTACAGACGCATTTTTTCCTAACACAAAAGAGTTCTGCAGTCCGTTTCAAAAAAAAGACAAAGAAACATATTTGGGAGTGAAATATTTTGATTTCCTTCTTTATCTGTCGTGTAATATTACACCAGAGTCAGGTTGGAAAGTAAGCCATGCTATATAGGGTTAAACACAACTTCTCTGATGAAATTTTATGGTTTGTAGGAAGTGACTCCCCAGACCACTTAGTCAGGAATTTGGACCAGGAGAAAAAGGTCAGAGTTTAGTTCTCATTTTGAATAACATTCAATATTGTCAGATTTTCTATTGTTTTCTGCCTGTTAGGTATGAAATTGTACCTCACCGTTGTTTTAAATTTGCGTTTCTGATAATTTAAGATAGGAGGATCCGAGATAACCAAATAAGAACAGCTCCGGAGTGCAGTTCCCAGTGAGAACAGCACAAAGGGTGAGTGCCCACCGCATTTCCAAACAAGTTTTCACTGCACACAGACAGGAGATCCCTGGGCCTAAATATGGCATGCGATTTTGGCGTGGTGGTTTCAGCCAGTGCCAGATCAGCGCACAGAAACTCACGCAAGTCTGGGTGGCCATTTTGACTGGTGCCTGGAATGCCTGGGAGACAGAGCCACCCATTCAACTGAAAGGGAGGGGGCTGAGACAGGGAGCCAGGTGATCTGTCTCAGCGGGTACCACCCCCACAAAACAGGTAATCGGAAACACTCTGGATTGAGAGTTTCACAGCCAGTGGAGCTGGACCCAAGGCAGTCCACCTCAGTGGGGGGAAGGGCATCCGCCACTGAGGCAGTTCACACAGCAGCTGGGTGGAGCCTGTGGCAGCTCAGAAACGCCTCTGTTGGCAAACTGTGACTAGACTACTCCATGCAGGGAAGGGCATCTATGAAAATAGGCAGCAGCACAACAGGAAGTTATAAATAAAGCTGATCTTCCTAGGACAGAGCACCTGGGAAAAGAGGCAGTTATGAGTTCAGCTGCAGCAGACTTACACGTAGCTGCCCAGCAGATCTGCACAGAACAGTGGAGCTCCCAGCACAGCACTTGAGCTCCTGTAATGGACCGACTGTCTCCTCAAGCAACTCCCCAACCCCCATGTACCCAAAGAGACCCCTCATAAAGGAGAGCTCAGACCGACAAGGATAGCAGAGGAAAAAACCAGCAGCAACCTTGCTGGTCTGCAGCCCCTGTGGGTGATCCCCAGGCAAGTGGGTTCTAGAGCAGACCTGCAGCGGTCCTGCAGCAGAGGGGCCTGACTGTTAGAAGGAAAACTAAGAAGCAGAAATAAATAGCTTCAACATCAACAAAAAGGACATCCACTCAGAAACCCCACCCAAAAGTCACCAACTACAAAGACCACAGGTAGATAAAGCCACTAAGATGGGAAGAAACCAGCACAGAAAGGATGAAAACACCAAAAACCAGAACACCTCTCCTCTTCCAGAGGACTGTAACTCCTCACCAGGTAGGGATCAAATATGGGTGGAGAATGAATCTGATGAATTGACAGAAACAGGCATCAGAAGGTGGGTAATAACAAACTTCTAAGAGCTAAAAGAACATGTGCTAACCCAATGCAAAGAAACTAAGAACCTTGAAAAAAGGTTAGATGGGATGCTAACTAGAATAAACAGCTTAGAGAAGAATATAAATGACTTAATGGAGCTGAAAAATACAGCACAAGAACTTTGCGAAGCATACACAAGTTTCAAAAGCCAAATAGACCAAGCAGAAGAAAGGATTGAAGATCGACTCAATGAAATAAAATTAGAAGGCAAGAGTAGAGAAAAAAAAAAACAAAAAAAAACAAAGTCTCCAAGAAATATGGGATTATGTGAAAAGACCTAATCTATATTTGATGGGTGTACTTGAATGCGACAGAGAGAATGAATCCAAGCTGGAAAATATTCTTCAGGATATTATCCAGGAGAACTTCCCCAACCTAGCAAGGCAGGCTAACATTCAAGTCCAGGAAATACGGAGAACACAACAAAGATATTCCTCAAGAAGAGCAACCCCAAGGCACATAATTGTCAGATTCATCAGGGTTGAAATGAAGGAAAAAATGCTAAGGGCAGCCAGAGAGAAAGGTCAGGTTACTCACAAAGGGAAGCCCATCAGACTCAAAGTGGATCTCTCAGATAAACCCTACAAGCCAGAAGAGAGTGAGGGACAATAGTCAACATCCTTAAAGAAAAGAACTTTCAACCTAGAATTTCATATCCAGCCATACCAAGCTTCATAAGTGAAGGAGAAAGAAAATCCTTTATGAACAAGCAATTGCTGAGAGATTTCGTCACCACCAGCCCGGCCTTACAAGAGCTCCTGAAAGAAGCACTAAACAAGGAAAGGAACAACAAGTACCAATCACTCCAAAAACATGCCAAATCGTAAAGACCATTGACACAATGAAGAAAATGCATCAACTAAAGGGCAAAACATCCAGCTAGCAGCAAAATGGCAGGATCAAATTCACACATAACAATATTAACCTTAAATGTAAATGGGCTAAGTGCCCCAATTAAAAGACACAGACTGGCAAATTGGATAAAAAGGCAAAACCCATCAGTGTGCTGTATTCAGGAAACCCATCTCATGTGCAAGGACACACATAGGCTAAAAATAAAGGGATGGAGGAAGATTTATAAAGCAAATGGAGAGCAAAAAAAGCAGGAGTTGCAATCTTAGTCTCTGATAAAATGGATTTTAAACCAACAAAGGTCAAAAGAGACAAAGAAGGGCATTACATAATGATAAAAGTATCAATACATCAAGAAAAACTAATAATCCTAAATATATATGTACCCAATACAGGAGCACCCAGGCACATAAAGCAAGTTCTTAATGACCTACAAAGAGACTTAGACTCCCACACAGTAATAGTGGGAGACTTTAACACTCCACTGTCAATATTAGATCAACGAGACAGAAAATTAAGAAGGATATCCAGGACTTGAACTCAAATCTGGACCAAGCAGACCTAATAGACATCTACAGAAATCTCTACCCCAAATCCACAGAAAATATACATTCTTATAAGCACCACATGGCACCTAATCTCAAATTGACGACATAATTGCAATCACTCCTCAGCAAATGCAAAACAATGGAAATCATAAAAGACAGTCTCTCAGACCACAGTGCAATCAAATTACAACTCAGAATTAAGAAACTAACTCAGAACCACACAACTTCATGGAAACTGAACAACTGGCTCCTGAATGTCAACTGGATAAACAATGAAATGAAGGCAGAAATAAAGATGTTCTTTGAAACCAACAAGAATGAAGACACAACATACCAGAATCTCTGGGACCCATTTAAAGCAGTGTCTAGAGGGAAATTTATAGCAATAAATGCCCACCAGAGAAGTGAGGAAAGATTTAAAATCAACACCCAATGGTCAAAATTGAAAGAGCTAGAGGAGTAAGATAAAAAAAACTCAAAAGCTAGCAGAACACAAGAAATAACTAAGATCAGAGCAGAACTGAAGGAGATAGAGACACAAAAAAATCTTCAAAAAATCCATAAATCCAGGAGCTGGTTTTTTGAAAAGATTAACAAAATAGACAGACTGCTAGCCAGATGAATAAAAAAGAAAAGGGAGAAGAATCAAATAGATGCAATAAAAAATGATAATGGGAATATGACCACTGATGCCACAGAAATACAAACTACAATCAGAGATTACTACAAACAAGCCTATGCACATAAACTAGTAAACCTTGACGAAATGGATAAATTCCTGGACACTTGTACCCTCCCAAGCCTAAACCAGGAAGAAGTTGAAACCTTGAACAGACCGATAACAAGGGCTAAAGTTGAGGCAGCAATTAATAGCCTAGCAGCCAAAAAAGTCCAGGTCCAGTTGGGTTCACAGCCGAATTCTACCAGACATACAAAGAGGATCTGGTACCATTCCTTCTGAAACTATTCCAAACAATACAAAAAGAAGGAATCCATCCCAAATCACTTTATGAGACCAACATCATCCTGATACCAAAACCCGGCAAAGACTCAACAAAAAAAGAAAACTTCAGGCCAATAACCATAATGAACATGGATGCAAAAATCTTCAATAAAATACTGGCAAATGGATTGCATCAGCACATCAAAAAGCTTATCCATCACGATCAGGTAGGCTTCATTCTGGTAATGCAAGACTGGTTCAACATACCCAAGTCTATACACGTAATACACCACATTAACAGAACCAAAGACAAAAACCACATGATTATCTCAATAGATGCAGAGAAGTCCTTTGACAAAATTCAACAGCCCTTTATGCTAAAAACTCTCAATAAACTAGGTATCAAAGGAACATATCTCAAAACAATAAAAGCTATTTATGACAAACCTATAGCCAATATCATGCTGAATGGGCAAAAAATGGAAGCATTCCCTTTGAAATCCGGCACTAGACAAGGATGCCCACTGTCACCACTCCTATTCAATATAGTATTGGAAGTTCTAGCCAGAACAATTAGGCAAAAAAAATAAAATAAAATAAATAAAGGGTATTCAATTAGGGAAAGGGGATGTCAAATTGTCACTATTTGCAGACAACATGACTGTATATTTGGAAGACCCTATCATCTCAGCTCAAAATCTCCTTAAACTGATAAGCAACTTAAGCAAAGTCTCAGAATACAAAATTAATGTGCAGAAATCACAAGCATTTCTATACACCAATAACAGACTAACAGAGAGCCAAATCATGAGCAAACTCCTATTCACAATTGCTACAAAGAGAATAAAATACCTAGGAATACAACTAACAAATGATGTAAAGGGCTTCTTCAAGGAGAACTACAAACCACTGCTCAAGGAAATAAGACAGGACACAAACAAATGGAGTAATATTCCATGCTCATGGTTAGGAAGAATCAATATCATGAAAATGGCCATACTGCCCAAAGTAATTTATAGATTTAACACTATCCCCATCAAGCTACCAATGACCTTCTTCACAGAACTGGAAAACCACCTTAAACGTCATATGGAAACAAAAGAGATCCTATATAGCCAAGACAATCTTAAGCAAAAAGAACAAAGCTAGAGGCATCACACTACCTGATTTCAAACTATACTACAAAGCTACAGTGATCAAAACAAGATGGTACTGGTACCAAAACAGAGCTATAGACAAATGGAACAGAACAGAAGCCTTGGAGGCAATGCCACACATCTACAAGTATCTGATCTTTGACAAACCTGACAAAAACAAGCAATGGGGAAAGGATTCCCTGCGTAATAAATGGTGTTGGGAAAACTGGCTAGCCATGTGCAGAAAGCAGAAACTGGACCCCTTCCTGACACCTTACACTAAAATTAACTCCAGATGGATTAAAGACTTTAACAGAAGACCTAACAAAATAAAAACCCTAGAAGAAAACCTAGGCAAAACCATTCAGGACATAGGCATAGGCAAGTATTTCATGACTAAAATACCAAAATCACTGGCAACAAAATCCAAAATAGACAAATGGGACCTAATTAAACTTCACAGCTTCTGTACAGCAAAAGAAACCATCGTTAGAGTGAACCGGCAACCAGCAGAATGGGAAAAAATTGTTGCAATCTACCTATTTGACAAAGGGCTAATATCCAGAATCTACAAAGAACAAAAACAGATTTACAGGAAAAAAATAAACCCATCCAAAAGTGGGGCAAGGATATGAACAGACACTTTACAAAAGAATACATCTATGAAGCCAAAAAACATATGAAAAAATGCTCATCATCACTGGTCATTAGAGAAATGCAAATCAAAACTACATTGAGATACCATCTCACGGCAGTTAGAATGGCGATCTTTAAAATATCTGGAGACAACAGATGCTGGAGAGGATGTGGAGAAATAGGAACACTTTTACACTGTTGGTGGGAGTGCAGGCTAGTTCAACCATTGTGGAAGACAGTGTGGTGCTTCCTCAAGGACCTAGAAATAGAAATACCATTTGACCCAGCAATCCCATTACTGGGTATATAACCAAAGGATTATAAATCATTCTATTATTAAGACACATGCACACATATGTTCATTGTGGCACTGTTTACAATAGCAACGACCTGGAACCAACCCAAATGTCCATCAGCGATAGGCTGGATAAAGAAAAGGTGGCACAAATACACCATGGAATACTATGCAGCCATAAAAAATGATGAGTTCGTGCCCTTCATGGGGACATACATGAATCTGGAACCATCATTCTCAGCAAACTGACACAAAAACAGAAAACCAAACACCACATGTTCTCACTTATAGGTAGGTGTTGAACAATTAGAACACATGGACCCAGGGAGGGGAGCATCACACCCTGCAGAAATACCAGATATAGGTGACAGGGGAATGGAGGCAGCAAACTACATTGCCGTTTGTGTACCTATGCAACAATCCTGCATGATCTGCACATGTACCCCAGAACTTCAAGTACAATAATATACATATACATATATATATAGTAAAATAAACATCTAACAGTTCTAAAAGGTCACAAAAAAAAGAAATGAAACAAATACTTATGAGAAAAATAAATCTTGGAAATAAAAAATACAACTATTGAAAGTAAAAGTAAATGAATAGGGTAAATTGTAGGCTGGATACAATCAATAGAGAATTAACAAATTGAGATGCAGGCTGGGTATGTTGGCTCATGCCTGTAATCCCAGCACTTGGGAGGCTGAGGTGGGTGGATCACCTGAGTTCAGGAGTTCAAGGCCTAGTCTGGCCAACATGGTAAAATCCCATCTCTACTAAAAACACAAAAAATTATCCAGGTAGGTAGCACATACCTGTAATCCCAGCTACTTAGGAAGCTGAGACAGGAGAATCACTTGAACCTGGAAGGGGGAGGTTGCAGTGAGCTGAGATCGTGCCATTGCACTCCAGCCTAGGCAACAAGAGTGAAACTCTATCTCAATAAATAAATAAATGAAATAAATAAAATGCATTAATAATAAATTCACTACAAAACAAGACAGGGAGAAAAATAACATGAAATCTCCCTTGAGAGCCACAGAGAATAGAAAAAGAGGCATGACAGGCAATTCAGAGGAAAAGAATGGAAAGTCCAATGGCTAAATCATATTTGAAGATAAGTAGATTTAAAAATTTCAGATATGAAAAAAATTGAAAACTCAGATCAGAATTTTATTTCACATGTTAATCAGAAGACAAAGCAAGAAAAATCAAAATAAATTTATACCTAGACATGTTGTAATTAAACAATATAATACCAAAAATAAAGAGAAAAACTTTAATAAGAAGAAAACCAGATGATTTACAACATGTAACAGTTAAACTGACAGCAACGATGGCAAAAATAGGATAAGAAATAGCAAAATAGCATTTTTAAATAGTTAATTAGAATTTTTTTTTCCCATTTATTTATTTTATTGTATTTTAGGTTTGGGGGTACATGTGAAGAACATGCAAAATTGCTGCATAGGAACACACATGGCAGTGTGATTTGCTGCCTTCCTCCCCATCACCTACATGTGGCATTTCTCCCCCTGCTATCCCCCCCAGCTCCCCACCCCCCACCGTCCCTCCCCTATG
>NW_016107405.1:2917036-2950872 GCF_001604975.1 Cebus imitator | reverse complement strand
GGGCAAAGCAGCGGCGCTGGCCGGCACAGCCGCGCTGGCCGAAACAGCCGCGCTGGTGACCGTGGAGCACCTCTGCCCGGGAATTTCCTAGTCTGTGGGCAATAAAAACACGGCATCCACTCACCCTCTGCGCTTTCACTGGGAGCTGCAATCCTGAGCTGTTCCTAAACGGCCATCTTGGATCCACCCCGTTAATTAGAATTTTATAGCCAACTCAAGTATTATTTAAAACTGAGGGAAAAATAAAATTATTTTCTGACTTTAAATAATTTACCTCTACACACATTCTTCAAATGACCTGCTAAAGGGTGTAGTTTAGTAAGAAGAAAAATATGCTGGTAGGAAAAACATTACATACAAAAAACAACAATGAAGTGGATCATAGACCTGAAAGTAAAATGCAAAACTGTAACACTTCTAGAAATTAACGTAGGAGAAAATCCAGGTACCTTGAGCTTAGTGATAACTTTTTAGGTACAACACTGAAGGCATGTTCCATAAAGACAATAATTGACAAGTGGACTTCATTATAATGAGAAACTTCTCCTTGGAAAAAGACACTGTCAAGGGAATGAGAAGCCACAAACTAAGAGAAAATACTAGTAAAAGACATACCTAATAAAGGATTGTTATAGAAAATGTGCAAAGAATTCTTAAAACTCAACATTAAGAAAATGAACAAACCAATTAAATATGAGCAAGAGGACTGAAAAGAAACCTCACCAAAGAAGATATATAGATGACAAATAAGTATCTGAAAAGATGCTCCATGTCATATGTCACCAGGGAAATGCAAGTTAAGCACACATATTAGAATGGCCAAAATCCAAAACGGTGTCAACACTCAGTGGTAAAATATGGAGCAACAGGAGCTCTCCTTTACTGCTGGTGGGAATGCAAAATGGTACAACTACTTTGTAATGTATTTTGATAGTTTCTTATAAAACTAAACATACTCTTACCATAGGATCCAGCAATCATACTCCTTTGGAATTTACCCAGATAAATTGAAAACATGTCTGTATGGAAACTTAGACACAGATGTTTACAGTAGCTTTATCATAACTGCCAAAACTCATAAGCAACCAAGATGTCCTCTCAAAGGTGAATGAAAAATAAACTGTGTTACATCCAGAAAATAGAGTATTATTCAGCATTAAAAAGAAAAAAACAAAAAAAAAAAAAAAAAAAAAAAAAAAAAAAAAAAAAAAAAAAAAAAAAAAAAAAAAAAAAAAAAAAAAAAAAAAAAAAAAAAAAAGAAGGAAACTTAAATGCAAATCACGAAGTGATTGAAGCCAGTCTTAAAGGTTACATACAGTATGGCTCCAGCTGTATGATATTCCACTAAAGCAAAACTATGGAGACAGTAAAAAAGATTAGCAGTTTTCAGAGTTTAGTGGAAGGAAGGGCTAAATAGAGCTCAGAGAATTTTTGGGGTAGTAAAACTATTCTGTATGATACTATAATGTCATACATTTGTCAAAACTATAGAATACATAACACCAAGAGTAAATCCTAATGTAAACTGTGAGTTTGGGGTGATAATGATGTGTTAGTGTAGGTTCATAGATTGTAACAAACGTACCATTTTGCTGTGGGAAGTTGATAATGGGGGAGGCTGCATGTGTGGGGGCAGAAAGCACATAGGAGCTCTTTACTTTCTGCCCAACTTTACTATGCACATAAAATTGCTACAAAAAATAAAGTCTATTTAAAAAGTATAAACATTGAAAAAATAGGTAACAAAATTTAGTTAACTTGTGGCTATTAATCACAAATTTTTGCATTAAAATGATAAAAATAAACACATATGTACACTGCAAAAACAAACAGAAAGTGTTTATTGCACTGTTAATGCAAGTTAAATTTCTTGTTATATTCAGGAAGAGGACTGAAACTCTGAATAACATTAAGAAGTTTTAGGAAAATTCAGAGTTAAGCATGTTTTTAGTAGTTAAGCATTTTTGCTTAAATTTTACAGATATCTACTTAAGTGTGACTGATACATTTCTTCTAAATCAGTACAGGAAAAAATGAAAATATCAATACAACAGCAAATAATGAAAGCAAAAGCAAAGGAAAATAATGATACCTAGGAAACACAAAATAAATGGGTAAAAACGTGCCAAATATATGTTATTATACTATACATAAATGGATTGAATTTACCTACTATAATACAGAGAATATCATATTAAATATAGAGACTATAGAGACTTGTTTAGAACAAAGTGAGAGAAAGGGAGAGGGAAGAAAAAAGATAGGTTAGTCAAATACAAACTAAAAGAAAGCAAATATAACAATGTTAATAATTGACAAAAGGGAATTTAAGACAAAAAGCATTGGTAGGGACACTACATCAGAATAAAGAATCCATCCTATGTCCTGAAAGCTTTTGCCTAGGTTTTCTCCTAGGGTTTTTATGGTGTTAGGTCTTATGTCTGTTTCATTTCTATTTGTTACCCTTTCTTAATTTCTTCTACTGTTTATATAATATTAAAACTTCTTTTGTTTCTTTGGCCACTGCCTATATAATCAACTTAAAAAGGCTTTGTGAGATTTTTCATTATATTCTCCTCATATGAAGTGAATTTGTGCTTCAGTTGTTGGGTTTTTGGGTATGGGGTTTTTGTTTTGTTTTATTCTTTGTTTTATTTTTTTGTTTGTTTTGTTTGTTTTAGATGGAGCTTCATTCTTGTTGCCCAGGCTGGAGTGCAATGGCACAATCTCGGCTTACTGCAACCTCTTCCTCCTGGGTTCAAGCGATTCCCCTGCCTCAGCCTCCTGAGTAGCTGGGATTACAGGCACCTGCCACTATGCCCAGTTAATTTTTTGTATTTTTAGTAGAGACAAGGTTTCACCATGTTGGCCACACTGGTCTTGAACTCCTGACCTCAGGTGATCCACCTGCCTTGGCCTCCAAAAGTGCTGGGATTACAGGTGTGAGCCATGTTTGTTTTACTGTCTTTTTAAGTGTAGCTTTCTTTGTGTGTTTTGAAATTTTATTTTGCAGGTTGATTTGAATGGAAAAAAAATGGTTGGATTTAGTTTGATTTTTTTCTCTCTCTCTTTTTATCTTTCTGTCTCTATTTTTCTTCACCCTACTCATCATAGGAATTTTGTAATTTCTCCAAGGTTTTCTTCGCCTCATCCTCAGTTTACAATTGGGTTTAGAGTGGAAATTTGTGATTATTGCATTGTTAAGAAGCAATAACTATAATAGATTCAGCCACCAAGCTATGAAGCAACTGAGTTCATTTTCTAGACAAGAGCCTATAGGAATGTTTCACCCATGGCCTCTCTTCTCTCAACCCTACATGTATGACATTCTGTAAGATGAAGCCCCAGTAAGATATTGGCAACAGTTCTCTGGAGCTCCTTTCAAATGCAGAGGAGGCTCACCTCAGCCGACAGAAAGCCTGGCTTAAGACCTCACCTCATATGGGCTTTCAATCCATATACTTCCAGGCTCCCACAGTTTTAATCCAGCAGTACTGTGGTGTCAGTTTTATCATTGGTTTGTGCTTCCAATCTCTGTCCAAACCTTGAAGAACTTTATATCATTTTCTGTCTAGTTAACGTATATTAGGCTTTTGATATGGTTTGGCTTTGTGTCTCCACCCAAATCTCATCTGGAATTGTAATCCCCACATGTCAAGGGAGAGACCTGGTAGGAAGTGACTGGATCATAGGGGTGCTTTTCCTCATGGTGTTCTCCCTAGTGAGGGAGTTCTCACGAGATCTAATGGTTTAAAAGTGACGGTTTCCCCTGTGCTCTCTCTCTCCTGCCACCTTGTGAAGAAGGTGCTGGTTCTCGTTTGCCTTCCACTATGATTCTAAGTTTCCTGACACCTCCCCACTCATGCATAACTGTGAGTCAATTAAACCTCTTTCCTTTATAAATTACCCAGTTTCAGGGAGTATTTTATAGCAGTGTAAGAACAGACTAACACAGCTTTATTATTTTTATTCATTTATTTGTGTTACAAGTAGAGACAATGCTTCAGAACACTGCAACCAAAACTAGTCGGAGAAGCATTAAAACTGAAGAATCCAAGGTGCTCCAGAGCACACAGTGTCAGAACAACCTGTCCAGATATAAATTCATCCCTTCATGTTTATTTTCTCTGCCTGCTCCATAAAACTGATCCCGGATTTCCTCAAGGTAGGCTGAATGAAGATATGTATTCCTCTAGGTCTGCTTACTATTTATTTAATTTGCCTGTGACTTTTTCATTTTCATTGCATAAGTAATCAACTCATTTAACTAAGGCAACGATTAAATCAACAAGGCTCAATTAAATTTCTGCTCCATGTTGTCAAACTTTAATAGTATTCTAGTTTATCTTGCTCTTGTGCTGAGGAAAATAATGTGATCATCTCTCTTAACTTGCCTATTTCATCCCAATGACTCGGTAACCTGCACATGTTCGTATGAAATCACTAGCCTAATGCTATCTAATTCTACTAACTAAACTTGATAGATTTATTTCCTTTCTCTAATGTGATACTTTCCTCTTTTGATCAATATAATCCCATAATCTGTGCAAATTCTTGTAGGAATAAAACTTGCAACAGTGTATTTTATTATTTTTGTAAGCATGTCTTCCTAGGAATAATGTATTCTTTCATACAAGCAGTTTCTGAAGAACTGATAAAAAGTATAAATGGGAACAAACATGACAATTACAACAAATATACTATTGGATATATTTTATTTTTGCTCCACACAGGATATCAATACGTTAACTTTATATCCTATTATTTCTTTCAATAAGCTCAATAATTGATCGTTTAATCTTTTTTTAAAAAAGAGGTTTGGTTTCCTGATAAAATTAATAAATATTCTTTAATGTTACTGACTTTTCTGAACAGGTCACTGTCAACATATACCTACTAACTTACTGGATATCAGAGTCTTCCTCATAAAATGGATAGGAACATCGGGAACATCACTGTGTGACTAAAGAAACCACATTATTTTTACAGTGTAGAAGAATTGCTAAGCTTTTGCCTCTTTTTTTGATTAATTTCATGCCTGACTCAGTCAGAGATTAGGCCTTGACACAGGTTATAATTAAATATTGAAATCATGAAGTGCAAGAATGTTTAATTTTTAAAATATGAGTTTTAATTTACCTCATACAGAGAATAGCTCTGGTCACCTGCAGAGATGCATTACACACTACATTGCCTAATGTAGGATGCCTGAATAAGGCTGAGCATACAGTTAAAGTAAACTAATGCAATTTACTGAACAGCAGTCAAATATTTATCCAGTTGATGAAGCAGACTTTATGTGAAACTCAGACAATAATTAAAGAGAATCCTTGCTTAAAACATGCTTACTTCAGTTTTCCCAAATACGTTATATCCTTTCTGCATCTTCCATTTTCCTAAATATCTCTGTACACCTGAAACCCTCCATAGTGAGCATTCTGTGGAATTATATTGAATCTATTTCCTGCTATATTGCAGTATTTTAAAGTTAGGAGGGTAGATTGATTGCCAAAGCAGCCCAGTTCTTCTTGTAGTTATACCTATTGCAATGTGACTTTGCAGTGCCCCCCATCAAAGGTGGAGTCTTGTTTCCCCACGTTTTAACCTGTCTGGCTTGTGACTTGCTTTGGCCAACAGAATGTGGCAGCTATATTGTTATGCCTGTTTTTCTTCCAGAGACTGCATGCTTCTACTTGTTCTCTTGGAACCCTGCCATGTGCATGAGAACAAGCCCAGGCTATGGAGGATGGGAGACCACATGGAGGCTATCCAAAACTGGTCAGCTCCCAGCCACCCTGCTATCTTACTACAGTGAGTCCTGCTGGCATTGCCCAAGCCTAACCCAAGGGGCAGAACCACCCACATTACTTGTAGACTCATAAAAATAATGAATTATTACTGCTTTAAGCCATTATGTTTATGATTGTTTGTTATACTGCAATAGCTAATTGAAACAAAATTTGGAGATTGAATCCAAACTGCTCATTTTATAAGGGAGACAACAGAAGCCCAGAGCAGCTAAGCACCTTGATCACATTTACACATTGTCAGTGGCAGAACCAGGTTTGGAGATTGTATTACCCATATCTGTAGCCAAAACTTTCTATCATGCAATGCAGCTTGCCTATGTCTTCTTTTTGGCAACAAAGATCATAAAAAGTTTGCCAAAAGAATTGGAGCTTCAGCATAATAAAATGGCATTTGTTAATAATGATTGTAAGGGCTTTATATATATTTATTATAGTCTGAATATAAATATTACATGATAGTACTTCTCAGATACTTTTTTCTAAGTTATGTGAAGAGAATTATGAATGACACAATGAAGACTATTTTCAAGTGTGAAATATATCATAATTTTCAGTCATTGTGATATTACTATTAATCTTCACTTTTGGAATATTTCTTAAATGCTAAAATTAATGGGGATCTTCTTAAAGCTTTGCTGGCAGAACTAAATTTTTCTCTGGATTTTATTGCATCCAAAACTGTCATCTGAAAAATTACTAATATATGGCATATCAGAGTCATCCCTATATTAAATATTTCAGATGAGGAGCATTAAGAAATCTGCAACTGGCCGGGCGCGGTGGCTCAAGCCTGTAATCCCAGCACTTTGGGAGGCCGAGGCGGGTGGATCACGAGGTCAAGAGATCGAGACCATCCTGGTCAACATGGTGAAACCCCGTCTCTACTAAAATTACAAAAAATTAGCTGGGCATGGTGGCGCATGCCTGTAGTCCCAGCTACTCAGGAGGCTGAGGCAGGAGAATTGCCTGAACCCAGGAGACGGAGGGTGCGGTGAGCCGAGATCGCGCCATTGCACTCCAGCCTGGGTAACAAGAGCGAAACTCCGTCTCAAAAAAAAAAAAAAAAAAGAAATCTGCAACTACTTAGATTATGTCGAATGCATGAAGAAAGGCTAAGTTCATCATGTTATAGGAGAGCATGTTATAAAATTGTGTTCTAACAGATTTGCCCCAGAAAAAAAAAATTAAGATTTTGAGGCTTCTTTTTAGACTAACAAATATTTCTACTTTTGCTCCAGTGTACAGGCAACTCTTAGGCTCTGTAGCATTGGTGTTCAAAGTTTAACTCATCCAAGTTACCTGGATAGCTTGTTAAATCACAAATTGCTGGGCACCACTCCCAGAGCTTCTGATTAGGTAAATCTGGGATGGGGACTGAGCATTTGCATTGCTAACAAGTTCCCAGGTGAGGCTGCAACTGCTAGTTGAGAATCTAAGCTTTAAGAACCTCTGCTTCGTAGTTTTCAACAATTGTTGAAATAATTTGTGGATAGTCCATGTTAAAATATACCTTACTATAGTGTTTTAGTGGGAGCTAAAGGAAGCATATATGAACTATATTCACAATTTACATTACTAAGTAAATTATGCAGTACAAAATCCTGTCAATCAAAATCAATGAGACAGTCACTACATTCAGAGTTTGAATAGTCTCAACTTTTTGTTGAGACATGCCCAGAATCTGCCCACAGACCAAGGGAGGAAGTTGCCAAAAAAAAAAAAAAAAAAAAAATGTGTACTGTCACAAGGCCCATAATATTTGGAATGCAGGCAAATTAGCTCAAATGATCATCCTCTAAAGGGAAATAATTTGCTAGAGTTTTTAAAAGGTAAAGAAATGACTGCTTCCAACCCAGAGCCAGTTTTTTTTTAATTTAATGAGAATATTCACATAACACTTTCCATGACAGCTTCTGCTTTCCATCACTCAACTCTTTGTGAAAATAGTGACTTACTGACTGTATGTTTGGGCTTACTCCAAAAATGAACTTCTTGAAAGGTTTTAAAAAATGGTTTCAGTTGTTTTTAATTCCTGACTGCTTCAAATAAAGAAAACAAACTATAAAAAGGGTAGTGGGATTTTAATTGCATTTTTTTGCATTTAAATATCAGATAACTTCCTAATGGACCTTTACGTATCTATGTCCTCTACATAAATCCCATACCTTCCTCAATTTAAAAAGACAAGTGAGATTAGACAAAGATTGGCAGCTGAAAGTGTCCTGTGAGAAAACACACACAAAAGCCTAGATGTGTCCCTAACTATTGAGTGTGCACATTTAAGAGGCGCCAGCCAACTCAATCTTTCTTCTTCTGGTAAACATGCCTCACTGGGTATTCAAAGGGCCCACTCCATAAGAGGCCATGCAGTATTGTTTATAATTTTTATCCATGTGGTTTTTCTCACCACTTACTTAAAAGTTCATTTTTCCTCCTTTTCTGTACTTCTTTGCTTCTCCTTTCCTTATAAGAAAAAAAAAGCAAACTCAGCTCACTTAAGGCATTACACAGAGAAGACGTTCTTATCCAGACTATTTGTAACATTCTCTTAGTTTGCATCTTCTTCACCTTTGAAGCTGACTGTATTTACAGAGTAAGAGTTCCTGAGTATAGAACAACACACGGAGTGTCTCCTGAAGTGGCAGATTCCAGCCAGGGAAAGGCTTCTGAGACAAAATTAGTCCAGTTCTAAACAAACATAACTTTTCTCTTCCCAAATAAAAGGGTTCCTCAATAGGTAATGATATTCATTTATTTTTTATGTTCAGTGACATCTTTTAATACTATATAAACACTGTCTTTGTATTTGTGTCATTATAGATATATTTAATGTCTTTTAACACTGGTAAGATGATTCTATCCTATGCAGACCTAGAATTTCCAGCTGCAAATGGTTTCAATTTTTTCATGACTATTTCCCAATTAACTCTAACTCACAGTGATCCTTTCAACCCATGTGTCACCTATTTTTGCCACCACTCTTCTTTTTTTGAGAAGGAGTCTCACTGTTGCCCAGGCACCACGAGTACAGTGGTGGAATATTCTCAGCTCACCATAACCTCCACCTCCTGAGTTTAAGTGATTCTCCTGCTTCAGCCTCCTGAGTAGCTGCGATTATAGGTGCACGCCAACACCCTCAGCTAATTTTTGTATTTTTAGTAGAGACAGGGTTTCACCATGTTAACCAGGCTGGTCTTGAACTCCTGACTTCAATTGATCCACCCGCCTCAGCCTCCCAAAGTGCTGGAATTACAGGCGTGAGCCACCACCACACCCGGCGCCACCACTCTTTTCATATTGATTTGAAATTATCTTGTAGTGTTGCTAGATAACTTTTGTGGACGTGTGGTATCTACCTAATTAAATTTTAAGTGCCCTGAGGGCAGAGATCTCAGGGAATTTGAGGTGTTACTGTAACTTCCACATGGAGAACACCCAATCAGAATGTGCTGACTGACAGATAGATGGGGATGACTGAGTCAGCCCTCTAAACTGAAAGTGGGGATCGCTGAAATGAATGAATGAAAAGGATATCAAAACATGTAGAAATGATTCCCCACCCTAGTTAGGGTTTCTTTGGCTAAAAGCAACCCCAGGACAGGAGGCTGGAGGAGGAGGGAAAAGCAACTAGGTAATGACCTACAATAATTACTCCTGGCTGAAGAAATGGCACATGGAAAGAATGGCATTTGAGACGTACAAAGGGAGAAATATATATCTACTGTATTAACAGGAATAGTTGCAGCCAACCAACCATTTGGTGCCCTTTCGTGAGCTATATTAGTCTGTACGGTAGGAAAAGGGTGGTTCCCTAGAAGGAAAGGCTGACTTTAACACCAGGAATGCACACACACATGCTGAGGTTGTGCAAGAAAAAAGCTGGAAATAGGCCAAGGAACTTCATTTATGCCAAGTCATTAAAAGACTCATCCTCACAAGGCACGCTTTATACTACATGCCAGGAATAGCACCTGTCCTTGCCTGGCCAGATGTCCAACTGGCTCCTTTAGCTTGTCTATTTTTTGTTAGCTATATATTGAAAGAGTTTTCTCTTTCAAAATCAGACTATTGTAATTATACACAGAGGCCCTTGGCAGATGTGCTAGTCATTTCTCTACCAAAGGGCCTAGCTCTTCTATGCTGAAACATTCTTCAAGGAATAAGTGGATGCATTACTATTAGGGGAAAATATGCACTCATAGTTAAAATTAAGATAATCTTTTAATTTTTTTCTGATTTACAAGCTTGTTCTTCCCCAGCTTCTCGCACACACACACCTATTTGTATATGGCTTAGTGCTTACACCATCACATGTGTGCTGGAGGGGGATGCAGGTATTATATCTCGGAATTGAACAGTTCAGGTCCAAGTCTCAGTTCTATCATTTACTATGCAGAAATAACTATATGCACATATGTTAGCCTACATATGTTTACTTAATATTTTATAACTGTTCCCCAGTTATTAATTTACTTTTCTACATGTATGGTACTTTTAGTAAATATGAACTCATGTGCGTTTCCTGCAATAGTTGAGTATATTATTACATGCTATCATACAATATTTATATGGAGTATATATTAATTCATATTATTATATACTCAACTGTTGTAATTTCCTACAAAACATAAGAGTTGCAGCTCGTAAGAGTTCATATTTTCAAAATTGACTACATGCTAAAACAGAAATCTACACTGAATCATGCCAACTGTTCAACTATGCAAATAAATGCCATAAAACAATTTAGAAACCTAAATTAATAATGTTGTATCTAAGTGAAACAACTGCAGGAATAGAAATCAACAGAAAATAATTACACTCAGGAAATTTGGACAGGACATTAACAAGAGCATGGACCATGAAATCTTCATAGACCCAAACAGTTAAGAAATTGCAACCAAGAGCTGTAATTTTCATCCAGCGAGAAAGAGATGTTTTCACCATGTTTGTTAACATTTTAATCCTCATATTCTGTCATGACTTAACCCATGTGGTTGGAGTGGGCAATGCTTACTGACTCACATACGAATGAGATGGGGGTAGTTGTGGAGTAGTGACCATTCTTTCTGTGTGGATGGGTATTTCAAGATTTATGCAGCAGGTATATAGAAAAAAGAAATAAACATGGGCATTGCTCAAGGCCATCATGCTACACAACTACAGAAAACACCATTTCTACTAGTGTGTGTGTGTGTGTGTGTGTGTGTGTGTGTGTGTGTCCTTTTTCCTTAAATTTGGCCATGAAGAGCAAGAAGGGTATATAAGGAAGCCTGACTTGGGTTCTGGTTCTACCACTGCCACTTACCAGTTATATGAATTTGGACAAATCATCTTCCTGAACTCTAAGAACTCTAACGTTTCTTGATTTTTTCTGTGCACTGTGGAGCCATTCAGCAATTTGGTGCAAGTCATGGATGCTTCCTCAGAATGAGGTTTTTAATTGCATAAAATAATACAGGATGTCGAAGCATCCAATTATTAATTTTTCCTGATGTAGTAATAAATGTGTTTTCGTATTATATTAAATATCATTATCAAGATATGGGTCCCATAAATGCCATAATTTTGAAGTATAATGAAGGTAAATAATATTTTGAGATATCTGCAACTGTAATATGATATAAAAATATATATCTACTGATGACAAAATTATAGGTACCTATAATATTATTGCTATTTATTGCTTACATTCATTAAAGAAGCAAATGCTAAATTTCAGTAGGGGATTAGCAAAAATGAGGGATAATTCTTTTCCCGATGTAAGTTCAAAGACTACTTTTAACTATGAACCACAGGTTAAAAACCATTGTTCTTTACCCAATTATGTAAAAAGAGGAAAATGGCATCTGCCCTCTAGAGCTCACTGACCTTTGCCAGGATCAAATTAGATAAGGTTAATTCAACAATTATGTGCCAGGCACTATTTTAGGGTCTGAAGATACACCAGTGAACGTAAGAGACACTGTCCAGTGGAAGAAATGTTTTAGTTATGGATGACAGACATTAAATGTATATGTTGTGAGAGGGGATGGTACAGTGATACAAAAAGTGAACCAGAAATGTGTACAGGAGAGATGGGGGAAATGTCTCTGTGTTAAGATGTCACTGGAGCAGAGACCTGAAGGAAGCAAGGGACAAGGAGCCATGGGACACCTGGGAGAAAGTGTCTATACATAACAAGCGTTGTAGCATTATCTTTCATCTGACAACAATCAATGAGCAGGTGGTAAATTGAAATACAAGCCAACATTGCTAAGTAGGAAAATAAAAATATGTGGTCTTATCGCTAGAATTATGAATTTATTCCATATTAGCTATAAATTATATCTATATTTGAAAATTTTGCTTCTAGGCCAGGCATGGCGACTCATTCCTGTAATCCCAACAATTTGGGAGGCTGAGGCTGGAAGATCACTTGAGCCTAGGAATTTGAGATCAGCCAAGGTAACATGGTGAAACCTCATCTCTTAAAAAATTAGAAAACTTTAGCCAAGCATGGTGGTGTGTGCCTGTATTCCCAGCCACTTGGGAGGCTGAGGTGGGAGAATGGCTTGAGCCGAGAAAGTCAAGGTTTCAGAGAGCCATGATCATACCACGGCACTCCAGCATGGGTGGCAGAGCAAGACCCTGTGTCAAAAAAAGAAAAGAAAAGAAAGAGAGAAAATAAAACTTTGTTTCCATTGGTTTATTATATATACAGTTTTTTCGTTCAATTTATTTTGTGCCAAGCACTATACTTAACCAAATTAACTAATTTAATCCCAATAAGCACCCTACGAGATAGAACCTACCATTATAGTGCTGCTTTATTATTACACTTTATGTTTTGGGGTACATATGCAGAACATGTAGGTTTGTTACATAGGTATACATGTGCTGTGGTGGTTTGCTGCATCCATCACCCCAACATCTACATTAGGTATTTCTCCTAATGCTATCCCTCCCCTATCCCCCAACCCCTGCTATCCCTGCCCTAGTCCCCCACCCCCCAGCAGGTGCTGGCGTGTGGTGTGGGATGTTCCCCTCCCTGTGTCCATGTGTTCTCATTGTTCAACACCCACTTATGAATGCGGAAATGTGGTGTTTGGTTTTCTGTTTTTGTGTCAGTTTGCTGAGAATGATGGTTTCCAGCTTCATCCATGTCTCTGCAAAGGACGTGAACTCATCCTTTTTTATGGCTGAATGGTATGCTGCTTTATAAACAAGTAAATGGAGGCTCGGAGGGAGAAAAGTAATTGCTCAAGTAAATATATACAAGTATCAGGACCAAGAGTTGAATGCAGTCAACATGATAAAATTTGTCTGTATATCTATCATGTTCATACTACTCCTTGAAAATGGATAGTATTTTCTGACAGGAGAATAATCCATCTTAAATATTATATTTTTAAAAGTTACTGAAGCACTTCAGAATTTTTTGTTAAATGAGAAAACTTTGCATTGAATTCACTAGGGAAAATGTTCAAAGAACAAAAATCTGAGTCAGAAATGAGTCAGAAAAAGAAATTCCTAATTAAGTGAAAGACAGTCATTAGAGAATCCCATTAGAAAAGTATAGTCATCCATATCTTTCTCTTTTTAATATCTATTTGTGATTACCAAAAATAAATTAATAAATTTTACAAAATTCAAAAAGCTAATCAGAGATCCAGAAAAGACAATCTAAGACTTTCTACAATGCAAGGAGCAGTCCTGGACCCTTAGCTGTAGGAGAAATTTCGAGTGTGTTGAACCATAGGTTAAATTGAAAAGGCCCAGAAGTTTCAAAAAGTAGGTAAATGAATGCAAGGAGCAAAGTACGTATTTTAAATCAAAACTTGCCAGTTTTGGAGAGAGTGATATTAACAATAAACAAATTTAGATTCAACTTATAATTTATATTCTGCCTTAAATTATTTCTCTTTTCAAACTTGTTTTCTTGATTCAAGACAATTCCTCTTTTTCAAGAGCATATTGCAATAGTTCCAGTGAGAGATAAAAATGGCCGAAGAAAATCAATAACAGTGGAAACGGCTGGTGAAGAAAGAAAGAATGCATGTTTAACATTGAGAGGCAGGGGCGGGTAGAGGATGGGTGACAAAGGGAAAAGTCCAGATGGCCTTAGTTTCTGCCACGAATGGCTGGGTAAGTGGTGTTTTAGTTATTAGCAAGATAATGAGTATGAGAGAAATGGAAGAATGGTAGTGAGCAAAAATGTGGACATGTTGATTTTTAGGTATTTTTGGGAGATCCAGATGGCAACAATTAGTAGCCAATTGAATGCAAGTCAGGAACTCAGGAGAGACATCTGAGCTGAAAATAGAGTTTCAGGAATCATCAACATGTGGACAAAAACAGATGATTAAACCAAACCAAATATTTAAATCATGCTCAGAGGATGAGACAGGTAAAGGAGACCACAATGGAGTAACTAACTACTTGAAGAGCCATTTCCCAGTATCAAATGCCACCAAGAAGTCAAGTGAAGCTTCTAAGTGAGGAGTCAGGGGCTGGAGAGTCAAAAAATGGAGAGGTTGAAATTATCTAAAAAAGAAAAATGTGACTGATGGGGTAAGTGCCCCAAAGGAACAAGAGAGGCGAGGGTTTGGTCTGTCAAAATGATCAGAAGCCCAGCTGGCAGTGAGTAAGTGGGGCCAAGGAAGCTAAAATCCTGGCAGTTCATGAGACACCATGAAGAATTATTTCATGTTCTGTGCAACTATCAAATGTCCTAAAGGACACTACTGTAAGTGAATAATCTGTTTTTGATGAAAATATGTTGTACACATAAGCAAAGAGCAGATCTGTGTGGTTTTAATACACAGAGATTTTCTAGGAATACAAGTACTCTGTAATTCAAAGAAAAATTATTTAGGTTTGTTCTGATTTTTACCAAGAATTAGTCATAATTTCAGAAATTCATAACATCAGGAAGAAATATAGCTAATGGATTTTAAGTCATCAACAGAATACATCTATCATTCTGTGTTTGTAGCTATCCCATTTATACAGATTCTACAAAGATCAGCCGCCTTTGACTTGTGAGATCACATGTGAGAATTTACATATTGAAATGCATGTTTCATTACAGATTACTTTCTTTCTGTTTCTTTTTTTCTATTAGAATTAAGGCATTGTTTTGTTTTGTTTCTATTCTCTGACCCCAATTGTTCTGATGACAACCACATTGCTGGATAACCTTGCTCCTTTTCCTTCTCTTGGTTAGCTTCAAAATATCCTCTAATAGAAACCATTGTGTTCATCAGTGATCACCATTTGATTATAGGTAAGGTGACCATAAAATGTATCTTTCAAATGGGATGCTTTTCAGAATGAAAGTGAGTACAATTAATAATTACTTGGGGACAATAAAATTGAACTTAGACTGTCCTGGGCAAACCAGGATGTATGCTCACCCTAACTATAGACTGCAGGTGTCATGAAGGATTCATAATTATTTATTCATCATAAAAGACATCAGACATTCTTGCCTAGACCACATGGTAAGTAAACACAAATCCTTGTGAGAAAACTACGTTTTGACGGCAGGGGCCATCCAATTCATCTTTGCCTCTCCTGTATGTGGCCAAGAGTTTAGTTCACATTTGGGAAATAGGGCTCAAACCTCAGTGAAGAGATCAGCTTGTGGTTAACCAACCCATTTCATATCAAAGTCATCACTCAGTGATCAGAAAACCTCACTTTGCTAATAAGTGGTCATTGCCTCCTGCAGTAGAAAACAGCATTTAATAAAGTCACATAGGTAGTCATTTAGGAAATACCAAGGTATTTTTACAAAAAGCAGAGGTTCTTAAAAAAATAAACATATAAGGATTAGCTCAAGCTTTTTCTTACAATCCAGCACAAAGCTGAAACCCCCAAAAGTAACACTTCTCTAACTTAATGTGCACATGAATCACCTGGAGATCATGTTAAAAGGCATCTGCCAAGATGTTCTTCAGTAGGTGAATGGATAAATAAATTATGGCATATGTGGACGATAGAATATTCAGTACTAAGAGAAATGAGCTATTAAGCCATAAAAAGATATGTAGGATACTTAAATGCATACTATTAGGTGAAAGAAGCCAATCTGGAAAGGTTGCATACAGTATGATTCCAGCTATAGTACATGACATTCTGGAAAAGCAAAGCTCTGGAAACAGTAAAATGATAAGTGGCGGCCAGGAGTTGGGGGGAGGGAGGAATAAATAGTTTGAGAATAGAAGATTTTTAGGGCAGTGAAACTGCTGTGTGATACATAATGGTAGAAAAAGGTCATTATACATTTGTCCAAACCCATAGAAGGTACGACACCAACCCTATGTAATCTATGGACTTTGGGTGTAATCATGATGGACTTCGGGATGTAATCTTCAGATTTTGGGTGATTATAACATGTCTGTTTAAGTTCATAGATTGCAACGAATGGACCAGCCTGGTGGGAAGGTTGATTATGTGAGAAGTTGTGCATGTATGGGGATAGGAGTAGATGAGAAATCTGCACATTCCGCTCAATTTTACTGTGAAATGTTCTAAAAAATAAAGCGTATTTAAGTAGATAAATAAATAAATAAATAAAAGCAGTTTCTGTTTTGTATATCTGAGTGTAGCCTTATATCCTGTGGGGTTTGTTATTGTTGCTGTGTTTTGTTTTTTTAATTGACAAAACTTGTATATATTCATGGTGTATGACGTGATGTTTAATATCTGTACGCATTATGGAATGGCTATATCAGGCTAATTAGCATATCTATTACTTCATGCTTATCACTATTTTTGTTGTGAGAACAATATTTAAAATCTACTCTTTTCACAATTTTCAAGTACAGTTATCCTCCGGTATCCGTGGGTTATCGGCTACAGAACCTCTCTTATATACCAAAATCTATGGATGCTCAAGTCTCTGATATCAAATAGTGTAGTGTTTGCATATAACCTATGTGAATTCTCCAGTATATTTTAAATCATCTCTAGATTGCTTATAATGTTTAATTACTAATAAAATGTCCCTGCTAAGTAAATAATTGTTATACTGTATTGTTTACAGAATAATGATGAGGAGACAGTCTGTACATGCTCAGTACAAATGCAATTGTTTCTGAATATTTTCAATCTATGATTGGTTGAATCCACAGATGTGGAAACGACAGATACGTAGGGTAGACTATATTTAACGATAAAACTACTTGACATCTGGGAGATGCTTCAAAATAATAAGGTGCTAAATGCAAAGTAATAAACTTTAATNAGGGCAGACTATATATAATACATTGTTATTAACTATAGTTGCCATGTTGTACAATAGATCTCCTAATTGAAATTTTGTATCCTTTTACCAACATCTCCTTAATATCCAATCCCCTTTTCCTCTCCTCTCCCCTAACCCTGGTAATCACCATTCTACTCTCTGCTTCTATGAATTCAACGTTTTTTAGATTTTACATATATGTAAGATCACGTAGTATTTGTCTTTCTGTACCCGGCTTATTTCTCTTAGCATAATATCCTTCCAGGAATGCCAATGCTGCTGTTCCCCAGACCACACTCTGAGTAGCAAAGGCCTTAGAGTACTTCAATTCTAGCATTGGTATTCACTTCTTGCTTTTAATTGTGTACTTTCCCACATTAGGCCAAGCACTCCTTGGAGACTGTAAAGTATTTCATTCATCCTTCTGTCCCCAGGCCTTGGCTCCACACCTGGCATGGCTGTGTGCCTAGCATATGATAGTAGCTCAATACAACTTTATTGACTGAATGACATAAATCACTGTATCTTCTTACAGAACAATTAGCCAGTAATTCACTTCTCCCACTTCCTTTAAGAGGACTTAGTAGATGACACTGCCTTGTTTTTGTATACAGCACACCCATTCCTCAACACATACTTTTTCTCTCCAAAGCCAATTTCTAAACTAATTTTACATTTAGAAAACTTCCTAAACTGACTTAGGTGGCCTCTTGTCTCCAGACTCAAGCTAATAGGACTTGCTCAATTTTACCTGTTGCCTAGGGATGCTGCCTGGACCCAAACTAATAGCTCAAGAAGCCACTCCCTGTGGCTTATCCTCCTGCAAGGAGAACGTGGAAGAAAGTTAAGTGGAGAGGCCCATGCCTCCTGTAATCCAGATTTGCCCTATAATGCCATTGGAACTCTCCTGATTAAGGTCAGCAATAGCAACTGTATCAATCAAGGTCTAACCAGAGAAACAGAGCCAGGAAGAGGTAAATATTATAGGATTTACTGCAAGGAATTAGGTTATGGGAGTGTAATTAAATGGAAAATTGATTTAGGGCAAGTATAAAATCTGTGGGGCAAGCTTTTGGAAAGGGCAGTCTGCAACTTTGGGGCATGAGTTGATGCCACAATACACAGGTAGCATTTCTTCTTCAGGGAAGCCTCAGCAATGCTCTTAAAGCCTTTCAGCTGATGGAATCAGGGCCAACTGGATTATCAAGGATAATCTCCCTTACTTAAAAATCAACTAATTATATTTCAGTCACATCTACAAAATAACTTCACAACAATGCCTATATTATTGTTTAATTGAAAAACTGAGGACAGTAGCCAAGCCAAGCTGACACAGGAAACTGACCATTACAGCATCTCATTGCCGTGAATAAAGACCCCTTTCCAAATGCCTTACTCAAGTAGCAAAGTCTGCAGCTCCCCCCTTGCTGCTTCACTCTTTCAACCCCAGAAAGCTGGAGTGTTCTGAACCTGAATTAATGTACTTTTCTTTCCCCAAAATATAAATGATCCTTACTTGTCAAAAACAAAACAAAACAAACAGATGAAAACAAAATGATGGAACTTAAGAGAAGCCAAGAAGCGTGGTAGAAGAGGCTTCCAGGTCTCTGTTCTGTTCCATTTTTAGTGTTAGAGCAATACTCATCTCTATGAGCCTTCATTTCCTTTCTCTAAATGGGAAATCAGCCTTAGGACACTTCCCCTCCTTTTCCTTCCCCCACTCTCTCTCTCTCTCCCTCCCTTTCTCACACTCACACTCACACATATGCAGGCATGAATGCTCACATACTTCATCTCTGTCTTTTCTGAAAACGCCTTTTCAGCCTCTGTGACTGACTCTACTCTTTGCCTACTAAGTGTTCGATGTTCTTCAAATATCCTTCCAACTCTGCATTAATCAACACACTCTGCGTTCACTCCACAGGCCCCCATGGGCTCCAACAACGACCACTCAAGGTGTTCAAGCGAGGATCCTGGGCTAGAAATACAGTTTGAGAGTCATCTTCCACTTCCCACGCCCTTACCCTTCATCCACAAGAACAAAATTTTGTCTCTTATTCCTTAAAAATTTCTGTCTATAAGTCTCTAGTTTTCCATTTCCTTCGCTCCTACTTTAATCCTGTCTTCATTGTCTTTCTCTTGATTTATTGAAATCCTTCATTAACCAGTATTTTTAAATTAATCTTGTGCCCTCCAACCCCTTTCTCGGCCCTTATCACACAGCCTCCAGAGTTACCTTCCTAGAGAAGAGATCTAATTATTCCACTCTACTTCTTAAAAACCTTAAATGACACAGTTTGATCCCAAACTCCATGTCCAATCTCCTCTCTTTTTGCAAACCTTCTACTCGACATCCCCTGGATATTCCTATACTTTCAGTGGCCTTGGCTGTACTATTCTTACTCTCTGTTCCTATATTCTTTTCCCCATATATTGAAGCCTTTCCCTGGACAGAATTAATCATTCCACTCCTCATGCCAACACAATGGCTTATATATATGTTTCTGTTTTGACATCTATCTCATTGTATTATGGTTCCTTTCTTAATTTTTTAATTTTTTTTAAAATCAGCCTGGCTCCTTCCACCTTCCCAGAGTCAAGCTTCTTGATGACAAGATTTAAATCAAATTATGCATTTATATAAACTGAGAAACAAACAGTGGTCAGGTACAGAGTTCAAGCTGATTGCCTGTTGGTTAGATAACTAAGTAAACTAACAAGTAAGTGAATGAATTAGAAAATATTATCTTTGCAGTACTGGATTGTTAAATAAATTAAGCCTGCCCATGGGGACTGTGTATTCAGCATCTTTACCAGTCTTTGATTTGGTTGGTTTCAAAGTCCAAAGATCCTAACAAGTGAGGCCTAGGAAAAGTTAAAGAACTTGCCCTAGGTAGCCAGCTATTAAGTAAGAAAAATATAAAAAAATTTAAATCATAATTTCTTGCAGTGTGGTTGCCTCTGGTAAGTGAAGAGTGAGAATAAATATCCAAGAAATACACTTTTTATAGGAGAGAAACTTTTCTATAAAATCCTTGTGAACTTCTTTTGTTAATGCTATACTGGCACATAAAAGATTCAGTACGCACTGGGGAGATGCTGCAGGATGCAAGAAGTTTAGAAGAAGAGAGGGAGAAAAAAAGAAATAACATGAAGAGATTTATGCTGTAAGCCTTCCACTTCGTTTTTGGTCTGGAGAGCAGGAAAAAAACAAACACTTTTGAGAGCCATCTTTAATAAGCAAGCATCATGTTATTAATCCAATTTATGGATCAATAAACACTGAGGAGTTTTTGCCTGGTAGCATTAATAATATCCTTTCATCCCTGAGGGGGGCACAGTCTTCTTAGATATCTTTTATTTAGCTGAACTCAGTGTGAGTGGAGATGACAAGCCTTGCGGTTAAATAGGTGGTCAACCACTAGCAGCTTTGCATAATGATGATAAATAGGAGGTGGAAATGTCAAGTGCAGGACTATTCTTGAAGGGAGTCTTAGCAACTTCCTATTTTCAAACTCCAATAATCACTAGTTTGATGAGCCTGTTTAATATGATGCATGCCTCTGTGTTAACCAAGCATACCTTTGTGGAAGTCCATACTCAACATAACAAGTCTATTTGACCACTTAAAAACACATTTGCATTTCCATGTTCTCTCTGAGTTCCTCTCCCTCCTTTCAGCATGCTACACCATGTATTGTTCATGCTTTTATGGTTCTGGGTGCTGAGTACGTGTGTGTGTGTGTGTGTGTGTGAGTGTGTGTGTGTGTGTGTGTGTGTGTGACTTATTAAGCATTTAGTATGCAAAAAGCCATCCACGTAGATTATCTAATTTTCTCAACAACCTCATACAGAGGATGAAAGGGAAACCCTGGAAATAAAGTATCTTACCAGGCTCGCACAGATAATTGATGGGGTGGATTCAAAGTAAAACAAAGACCACGTGTATATTTTTTCATCATCCCATCCCTGTCACATAGTAGGGGCTCAACAAATATTTGCTGGATGAATACATATGTCACAGTCATACAGTTTTCTGTCCTATCCCCAAAGGGAGTTCTGAAATCCTTGGCAATTCCAAGGCAGAACTCTTCTTCACAGAATGAAAGCAACAGGTAGACTATAGGGAGAGGAAGGTGGCAAATTCTAAGGCCTCTTGAAGGGAAGAAACCACCTAAGAAGGAATAAGTTTTTCCTCCTAACTGCTTTGAAGACTTGAAGGCACTACATCTTCTGGTCTTCTCACTGGGAGGGTCATCCAGCTGCTGGGAGCATCACTGGGTAAATGCAGGCCAAGAAGATTAATATAGGAGTCCCACAGCATTCCAATTTCTTACCTGAAACAACAAAAAAAACACACTCTTGATTCATTTCTACGCTTTTAGAAATATTTGTATTAACATCTGTAAAATTACTGTCATGACTGTGAAGCCCTGCATAAGAGCTAAGTTTAAGCTATATTTTTAAAATTACATTCATTGGTATTATGTAATGAGCTTGGAAGCCAAGCTAATCTAGATTTAAACTTCTGCTTCACAGAAAACAAGCCGTGTGGCCTTGGGCAAGGCACTTGGCCTCTCTGAGCTACAATCCCTTTAGCTTATGTTGCTTGCCTCACAGGGTTATTATGAAGGTGACCACATGACATGACTGAGAGACTTAACAGCAGTTTGCAAGTGTTTAGAACCAGGCCAATTGCCAGCTCTGTCATTTTAAGCAAGCTTCTTTACTTTTCTCATCTGTAACACTGGAATAATGTTATCTAGCTGATAGAATTACCATGATGATTTAATTAGATGATGTATTTTAAAAGCATAGTGGATTGCCTAATGTTTAGTATGTGCTCAACACATGCTTGTCCACTCCTTTTCCCATCCGTTCCCCTCAAAATCCCCAAATCTGAGTCTTCTGTCTTATCACTGTCCTTCCATTTATATGTAACTCCCTGAATCATCATCATGTCTCCATGGTCCATTCCATACCTTGCATTTGCCCATATCCTAATAACTGACACATAATTTGACTCATAAGCCTTACTACTTTGCAGCTATCCTGTTTCTACCTCACACCTCAGTGCTATGGTGCTCACCAAAGGCATTCCATTATGAATTTTGACCAACTCTTTACCATCTCCAAAGCTCTCCACCCCATCTAAACTGAATGTCAAATGTGTCTCTACCATCTTAATCTATGTCTGCCATTTACTCAAAGCAAACATTATCCAATTCTCTGTTTTCTTTTCCCAATTTGCCCCTGGGTCTGGGATGTACCCCAACCCTTTCTAGAGTTCTTATACCAATATTGGGAGGCTTGGAGCAGGAGGAATTAAAGAAATACTCTGATTTTCTCTGGAAGTTCTATGCTTCTCCAAAGATGTATCAGATCTTCTCCCACCCACCCTGTCCCTGTCTCACTGGCTCAGATTTAGAGTGACTCTGCTTCTCAACTGCCTGTTGGGGACATCAGGTGTCTATGTTTAATAGCATTCTATAATGCTGCAAAACAGCTGGGTTAAGTTTGTAGAGCATGCAGGGAGAAACATCATGCTGCAGGAATTCTCACTTTTTCAATCTTGTCTGGGGAAATTTCGCATCAAGCAAAAGAAGCAAAGCTGATGAAAGGTTGCAGAAGGCTTATGTGTTAAATGACAGCAGTCTGAATTAGATACTTGTTTTTTTAGGGGAAAAAAGGCTGGAAATTAGAGATACTATGTAAGATGTGGCAAGACTTAATGAACTCATGATTGTGAAGGGAGAGATTAAAAGAGCAAGTTCTCAAATGGGCTCAGACTTGGGCCTGTGTGATTGGCACTGGAGTAATATTCCCCACAGGGACTGCACAGTTGAGAAGAGAAGAGTGTGTTCTAGTAAAAAATTAAAACCTTGATCTTTGCCATGTTAAACACTACGTGGTAATGAGACAGCAGGAAGCTACTTTGGTGAACCAGCAGGAAAACAAGACTTAAGTGGCTGGGGAAGTGGGACATGCAGTGGTAAACTGACTGGTTCATCAGATAATCTTACCTTTCAATTACAGAGCATTAAGCTTTACAGTTTACCAAATATTTTCATATACTTTATCTGAATTCTCACAACAATCCTACAAGGCGGGTATTATTGTCCACTTTTTTACACATAAGGGGGACTGAAATTCTGATAGACATTTGCTTTGGCCAATGCACCCATTGCTAAGTGCTGGAATTATGATTGAAGCTCATGTGACCTTTTTACCAAGCTCAGCATGCCTTCCATAATCCCAAGCTGGTCCAGTTATGAAAGCTCCCTTGCTTTTGTCCCTTTGGAGATGGAATGGCCCAAGCTTTGTGGAACTATGTTCCCTCAACAACAGTTTATCAAGTATAACTTTTTGCCAGTTGAAGGTCACGTGGCAAGTGACAAAGAGCCTTGGCTCACACTTACAGAATTTCTCCTACACCCTCTAGCATACCGGACACAGAAAGGAACTCTATTCCTCTCTTCTTTTTGCTGGCAAAACCAGGCTTGACACAAGAAACAAGACTTAACCAGGTGACCCTAACTAAATTCTGACTGCTCTAAACCAATTCAGAGGGTCCCACTCCCTTTGCTTATGATGACTGGATTGGAGTGGAGGTGCAGGTAAGTGGTATGGCCAATGTCCTAGGAGGCACAGGTAAAGTCTGCAGAAAGGCGTTTCTTGTTTCTAAAAAGGTGATCAGGAGGCGGTGTCTATTTTCTTCCTGTAGGAAGTACCATGTCTGAATGTATTACCAGAACTACATCAATTATCAAATATTCATAAGGGGAAATCCATTGCAATAAAGATGCCAGAACCAAGGATAAATGGGAAAAAATCTTGAAGACTTCATGACATATTGAAACTTATGCCTTGATAAATCTTGAAACCTTTCCTACCTCTTGACTTAACCATTAGGTGAAATAATGCATTTTCTTATTGTTGAAGATTATTTTAGATAATTGAGTTTTCTGTCTCTTGTAGAAGATAGCTTCCTAAGAGATACCATCAGCTTGAGTTTTTACTTTTGCAAATTAATTCCTAGACTTTTGACAGATTAAATGACCTAATTATGAAGTTTTCCCATAAACTTTTACTAGGACACAAATTTTTAATTGCTCCTCCAATACAATTGAATACAGATATTTTTGTCAAGAAATGACCACACAAATGTGGATATAACTAGGTTATTACATTAAACAACGTACAATTCTGCAGGCAGGTTTTCATTTCATGTAATTTTGCATGATTTTATTACCTTCATAAACATATATACCAAGATAAGGATAGGTGATATTTAGCTAGATAGAAAGCAAGATATAGACACTTCCAGTCTCTAATCCATTCTCGTCGCTCTATAGGAACTCAGCACAATTTTATAATCATCTTTGTGAATGTGCCAGAACTCCTTTTTTCTTAGCCTATAATTTAAAATTACGTCTAAAGAGAACCTGATTTTCCCTTATTCTTTATTCATTCCTTTCTCTGTCTTTTCTCTCTTTTATCAATGCCCTCTTAACAAACACGAGTGAATCTAGAACTATGAGCACAGATAAATGCTGTCAAGAGGGAACCAGTGGGCTATGGACTGCTGAGAAGCATGCCTAGGATGAATGGTTGCACCTCTCTCAAGGGACTTAGGAAAAGAATGTCACCCCAGGAAAGTGCCTGCACATTGTAAGTGCCCTTACAGAGCACAAAGGTTCCAAATACTTCATTTTATTTAATAAACAGCAGATTGTCTCTCTTCAGACTTGCTAAGATGTTAACATGCATAAAGGGGAAAAAATAGAAAGAAAGTCTTACTCCCTGCACTGTCCAAATGACTTTTGGTGATGCTTAAATAACAGCTGATGGCTATTTATACTAATTCCATTGTCAAATCTAATAACGTGCCAAATTTATATTGTATAGATTCACTTGTATTAAATGTAAACAGTGTCTGTGAGTGATGTGAATGCATTAGCATGGTGTAAGTGATATTCATTATATATGAATTGCCAGCTCTGCTCTAGGACCTTATGGTAATGAGATGTTGCTTTTCTTAAAGCTTTCCCAGTGAGTAACCATTTTTAATAAATAAAATAAAATATGGATTTCCTAGAAGACTTCATAGATCTTTCTTTGTCAGGAATATTTTTAAAAAGCAAAGCATGTATCTTGAAAGTAGAGTCCTTTGTATTACTTAATCTGGAAGCTATTTCTGTCCTGTTCTTTGGAATTGTTTTTTTGTTACAGCTGCCCACCATGGTCCTTTTAATGGACAAGGTTGGGGGTGGAATGGCTAGATTATATTGTTAGGATTTCTCAGCTTTTGGATTTCCCTTGTTGGTTTAGAAGAAAAAAAAAATAGACTATTTCATTTGAAACATATAAATAATGCCAAATTCCTATTTGAAGTTGTTAGACTGTGATTACCAGTAGAATTATAACCTTATTTATGCAAATCACTAGAGTTCATGGTAAGTCTGACATTTACAGAATTAATGAACTAAATAATTAAGTGACCTAGTAAGCGAATTGGTAAACCAGAACTATTAATCTTTTAATGAATTCTTTACTATCACTTAAATAATAAATTTTTTGCATAATTTTAAAGGATTACAGTAAAGAAACATTAGAATAAGAAACCCATTATGTGAAGGAACGTTACTTTTATAAATCCGTCATTATGTCTCTTTTTATTGAATTCATTTCTATTCAGGTTTAGAAAAGTGGCAATTTCTATATTGGTGACTAACAGTCCCCGACTTCGAAGTTTTTTTTTTTCCCCTCACTGAGACAGAGGGTTTAGGATCATTTACTGCTTCAAAAAAACCACAGCCTAAAATGAGTAATTAGCATACCACTATAATTTCAGAAGTCCCCTATTTGATGGTGCGCATCACATGTTTCAGAATTTCCAAGCTCTTGTAGGTTAACTAGCACATAAAATAAGGCCTTTGCACTAGTTCTCTTCAAAAAGCATTTCTCTATTCTCCACAAATGATTATCTTTCTCTTCAAATATTCTTTTTTAAAAATCATATTATGGCTGTTAAAATAACTATGCTGGACTAAACACAACCAATGTTTAGAACACTGAAATGTCCAGGGTTATATCAGTCAATAATGAGAGGGAAGTGAAAAGATTAGATTGGGTCTTCAGTATCCATACTAATTGCTTGCAAAGTACTGTCCTGGGTAGAATGAAAGGTTATTGAATAATAAGTATTCAATACCTTCCATTAGAAAGAAAAAATTTAAATGCTTAAATAAAAAGAGAGAATAGCAAAAGAAAGATTTACAGTGGATTTCCCAACTCATATATAAAAAAAAGACACTGATTATTGCTTAAATCAAACAATAAACGTTTATCTAACAAATATGTATTGTCACTGTGCTAGTCACAACAGGACATACAGAAAAAAAAAAATAGATGCAGTCCACGAACTTGAAGAAATTATAATTTAAGTGGAAAGAGTTCACTAACACACACAAAACTAATATCAAGCTACCTTATGAGAATTAACAACAGTCCCAGTGATTGCATACAGAATTGTTTCACACAAATTCTACATCTTGCAGCTTATTAGGCTGCAGAGATCAACTCAAGTAGCTTTAGTCAGCAGATATTCTTAGCATCTGTGAACCTCTATTTCTGGCTACATATCCTGAAAATCTTCCTGATAGAGGACATCTAGGAATACTGCATATAATATAATCGTACTCTTTTAAAGTCAGAGCTGAGCTTGCAATAACTTAAAGAAAATTCTCAGTATCCAACGATGACAGAAGATTTCAAACCAAAGTAGACAATGAAGCTGACTCAACGGCTGCCCTTGAGACACGTGCCAGGTCTGCTCACCAATAGCCTCGTAGGGATGAGACAATGCCAGGCTTCACAGAAAGTAGACAGCTGGGATCAGATCCCCACACAGAATTGGGACCTACAGAGAACTATTCAGTCAATGAAATTGTGGACTAAGAAAAAAATCCCCCCATTGGCAAATGGAGGTGAAAAAGATTTTCATCCAGGCCTGGTTTTGGGGTAAAGACTTCACTGAGAATTTGTAACTTTACTTGGATTTAAGAATCAAATTTATCCTCCCTGCCATGCTTGGTAAATCCCAAACCAAGACGTAACATAAAGCATCCCCAGGTTGATAGCATTCTAGGACACTTAGCCAAAGCAATGTAAGTCCTCTTGTGAGACACTTACCTTTAATCCATCCTGAAAGATCCCCCACAAGTAAAGCAAATAAAATTTTTTTGTATATAGGGAAACTTGAGCCATAAAAGATATTAATTTAACAGGAAAGATGATGATGAGGTCCCAGGAGGTAGAAACCATGGATGCATCCTCAAAGTGGGAAGGTCATGTGGTCCTGGTCCTGGAATGCTGAGGAAAATAAGCTTAGCAGAGAGTAAATGGTAGAAATGGCTGCTCTTTTGTTCAGTTGGTGGAAAACCTTGCATTTTAAAAGAACTTACTCCATCAAATAGGGAAAAAAATTCTCAGACCAACTGGTATGTCTAAAAATGGCCTTAGTTCACTTGACCAATCAAAATGCTCATATTAAAGAAATGGCTAGTGATTTGGCAGGTGGGTTTTTTAAAAAATGAAATATGTTTGAAAAAAAATCATTTTCCTCTGGCCACATGTTAAGTATTCCACATGTATTGAATATTTTTCTTACTTCTTGGATTTGCTACTAAGTTCATGATTAGTTGGACCACAACCCAAACAAGTAACAGGAAAATTATTTGCAAAGATAATTGAGAGCCAGGGAAATGCACCACCTGAGGACACAGCTCTCAAGTTTAAGTATCTTTAGATTTTTGCCCCAAATTACCCAACCTCTACAGGTCAGGGCTAGGGAACACTAAATGTGTTCTTGTCCTTTTCTATGGTCTCAATGTTGGTGTTCCCCAAAATGCATACATTGGAATCTAATACCCAATATGAAAGCATTAATGGGTAGGAATTTGGGGAAAGCAATTAAGTTATGAGGGCTCCACTTTCATGAATGGAATTAGTGTCCTTATAAAAGAGGCTCAAGGGAACACCTTTGCTCCTTCTGCCATGTGAGGACACAGCAAGAAGGTGACATCATTGAAGCAGAGAGCAAGACTTCACAGGACACTGAATCTGCTGGTGCCTTAATCTTTGACTTCCCAGCCTGTAGAAATTTCAGGAACAAATGCCTATTGTTTATAAATTACCCAGTCTAAGGCATTGTTATAGCAGGTTGAACTGACTAACATCCTCCAAATTGCTCTTATTATTTTTGTGAAAGAGAAAGGGGAGAAAAAGTGACAACACCTAGCTTACTGCTTTGAACATAGAAAGCACTTAACACTGTTATATTAATTAACAATGTAAACTCCTTTCTCTCAGAGCCTAAAGGGAAGTCAGCTGCATTAATATATAAATATAATATAATTAATAAAATTAATTTATGGGGGAAGGTCCACAAAGCATGATCAGGCAAGACAGCAGAGAACCTGCCAGGAGCAATATTCCCTAATGGATCTTGTCCTGTTGTAGCATGAACTGGACAATCCATAAAGCTTTGTTAAATTCAAAATATATTTCCTATAATATGGTAAACTGTTTGTTCCACAGAGTACAATCTACTGGGCGCCATACTAAACAGTCAATGCATGCCCTATTGTTAAACTCAGGTTTGGTGGAAGTACCAATAAAAAACAGTTCCAGGTTAGGGTGGACCTCAGAGTGGGTATTCTCCAGGGGATTTTCACATTCTCATTTGGCATTCAATGGAACTTAAACTTTGAAAAATAGCCTATTACATCATATTTTTCCATCAAGTATTTTCATTACACAGTGTTTTAATCAGATCAGAAGTCTGTTCAAATAGACTCTCAGTTTCACTTATTTTAGTCATTTACTTCAAGTTCATTGAAGAATGAGTATTTTTAAGCTATAAATGTTACTGTAGTCACAGATGTTTTTATACTTGACAAACTTTTGTACCCAGTCTCAAACTTCACAGAAAGTACAATCCAATTGTTTTTAATGATTATCGTGTCAGTGGGTACGAAGGTCACATGACAGAGTGTTCATCGCCATTCAAGGACTCAAGCAGGAAATATCGGCATGTGAGGGAAGACATTTGATAACTTCTCATAGACGAAAATAAGTTTTTTTTTTTTTTAATTTCATTGGGAGCAGTGGTGAGTAGGCATTGCAGAAAGAGCTATAAAAAATATATACCAACAAAACTAACATGAGAAAGTCTACAAAGGTGAGTGGAAATAAATCTTCAGAAAATCATCAATCTCATATTTTAACTATATGCTTTATCAAAAATATGTGGAGCTTAGAAATGATCAAACAGTGTGTACAAGTGTGTAGACACACTCAGCAGGTATTTATCCTCTCAATTTGTTCAACAAAACTAGAAGGGGAAAAAAAAATCTGTTAAGTCATTTTTAAGATTTATTTTTGAAGCTGTAATTTGGGCTGTCTTTTTTAAAAAATGCATTTCATATCCTAATGGTCAAATCAGTTCTGTCATCTAAGGGTGATATCATAAACACAGTGTTGCCTATGATGTTTTAAAACTTGAACTGACATTGTAGCTAAATGAACAAAAGAAAGACCAAAAAGGGAAACTTCAGAAACAGTCCTGTGAAAAGAATCCTTGGCATAAGACCACATCTATTAGTGGGCACTACATTGGACCATAGTCTAGATAACTGTCTTTATGATTAATTCCCATCTCTGCTTCTGAATCGATCATGCAGTGATCTGCATTGATTATTAAGGTGGCTGAAATAACTGGATCAGACATGGCTTACCAGTGCAAATTGGCTAATTCATCAACACATAAAGATTTCAGAAGAACTGTTAGTGATTGTCACATATCACCAGGAAAGGAATTACCCAGTACTTATCAAATCTACTGGGCCCATTTTTACTGACACACATTGTATTTTTAAAATAAACACATTTTATTTTAGAACTATAGACTTGATAGTCTTCACAATAGTAAAAACCTGTATTTAACTGCAAATCACTTAGGTGTAAATCAAAAGATTGGCTTTTTGGAGGTTGAATTGTCTCTCAGAAGAACCACTGGGGTGATCTACTCCTTTATGATGGCCTGCTAGTTAGTTATTAGAAACTTGTGATTTGGTTACTCTAAAACAAACCAATCTTTAATTACAATAGGTCTTCATAATAAATTTCCTGAGACTCTGAACTTAATGTAAAGCAAAATTAACTTGGAAAGATCCACTTGTACTTCTATCTATTTCTAATAAAACCTTCTAGTACTTCATATTATTCTTCAACCATATAAATTAGAAATGTTAATTGAGAAGTTAAAACAAAGTTGAATCCCAACACAATTATTGAAAGCTAAGTTCTGAGCCTAAAGAAAAATTAAAAAAGAAAAGGCATATGAAGATTTAGGTGTTTCATACCATCCTGTGCTACTTTCAGTTATATATGTGTCTGTAAAAGTGTATATCTCTTTTATTTTAATATGTAATTTAAAAAGAAGAAAAAATATGCTTGAGAACTATGGTAACTTACCAAACTCAAAATTAACAAGAAACCCACTAGGGCTTTCTAGTTGGTTACTAGCAAGTAGAAAGATTTGGGTTCTGAAGACATGGGTCCACTGGGAATTGGCCTGATCTGGATTCATGAAAATTCTTCTCCACAGCAGTCGGCACCGAGTCTTTGTGCTTCTCATGTTGTGAAGTATCTGCCAGTCCCCAGTTATGTTGCATCACAGAGGTCTCTGAACTTACTATTAGGACATATTTAAAGATGAATGAAAAATCTCGAGAGTGATAAATGAGGAGACCCAAATGAGCATTGTTTAGAGAAGAGCTACTGACACTTGTTTCACTTGTTTTTGAAAAGCAAATATAGTATGACTCAAAATTACTTCTGACAGCAGCCAACCGCCAACTGTTTAGATTGGTTCAATTCATCATATGCTGGGACGCCCCATGCTACTTCTGTCTTCAAAAAGAAGCTCTTCAGATTGGCAGTGAGGGAATATTTCCTTTGAACATTTAAGTAATATTTAAAGATTAAAAAAAGATATAAATGCTAATAATTAAAAAGTAAATGAATAATACCCAATGCAGAATACTTGAAAGGCATGGTAGATGCTTATATTCCCAGAAAGTGGAAGCCAAATGTGCTACGCTTCTTTTAATATTCTTAGTTTCTGCTAATATACACAGTGAGAAGTACACAATTGAGGGGAAATTATAAGAAATATGTAAAAATAAATTTGCAAAATTAACAGTAAAAAAATTGTTTGACTATTCTAGAACATTTGTTCATTTCTCCATATTAGCATAGTTCTAGACAGAGACTAAATGTGGGGAGACATTAGCAGGGAGTAGATTGGAGGGAAAATGAAAGGGAGCAAACCAACACTATGTTTCCAAAAATGTATATTACAATTTAGAAACTGTTTAGAAATTATGGTTCAACACACGAGATGTGAATAGAGACATCAGTATAACAGATTATTTTGATAATAGCAAGGAAACAATGTCTTTTATCACTCTCTTAAGACCAATAATTTTGAAATTCCATATTTTGTTAGTTTATCAGTAACAGTAATTAAAAATAAACATCTTCTCTAAGCATTTTTACATACTAAATATTTTTATTTTTATCACATTGTAGAAAATGTTACACTGATTTAGTCATATTACTGATCGTTAAACCAAAGTCTGCATGTAACCTAAGTTAAAATAATAAAACCAAATTAAGACGTGATATGTTTAACCTTTAGAACTTCGATAAGCATGGTAACTATGTGAGATAAGTTTCGTTTATGACCTTGCTGCTTAGTTATGTCAGAGATACTTGCTTAGGAGATTTGGGGACAATTTCTTCTCTAACTAGTCGTCTTCCAGAATGTTTCTGAGCAACAACCACTCCAGTCAATGAAAAACCTTCACTGTTAGCTCATTTACAGCTTTAATTACCTTTAAAAGTCAGCAAGACAACATATGAATCTTCACTTTGTATTAAATGACTCTCCAGACAAAAGGCTCTTAATCTTTTTAGAAGGAGGCTGACTTCATTGCCATCAAGAATTCTTATTCAGGTGAAGGCATGACCCACATAAAAATTTCCCTTTGCCCTTTTGACTATCCAATAAATAATCTAAGGTTGGAAATAATGGTAAATTAAGGAAAGCAAATCTAGAATAACTGAAAAGACTTAATGTTGTAAATAATTAGAAAAAGAGGTTTCTGGAAAGGCCAAATGAAGTGATGAAGGTCAGACCCTAGAATTCAATATCATAGAAAATGATCTTAAGCAGAAGGCTGATTGCTCAGTATTTGTTCTGGCATGAGCCATCCATTCATTTGCCATTTTATTCTGGAAAAATATTTCCACCATTTACCAAGTAACAGATACTATCTATATGGAGGACACAAGACACACACACTAGGCACACACACACTAACATGAGTAATAAGGACATATGAATAGATAAGAAGACAATGGGGTAGGCTGGTGATACGAGAAAGGCACAGGGGCTTAAGTAAGCATAGGAGGGGCATCTAACTCAGCTATAGATGAGGAGGGGGTAAGGGGATAGAAAAACATCTGGAGAAATGACTGAAAGATGAGTAGAATTCACTGAGTAGGGGAGAGCAGAGGAAAACCAGTTTATGTGTATGTTTAGGGAAGGTAGAGAGAGGATAAGGAAGATGCCCACATATGGGTGTTGTAGGGATGTGATATGTTAGTAGCGGTAAGTGTAAACTCACTGTGGAAAGCATTAAAAAGCCAATAATCAGCATTTTAACAGGAAAATAAGACCGCCAGGCTCTTGCTTTTGAAAAGCACCGTGGCAACTGTGTGGTAGGTGAAATGGAGCAGACAGCCCAGAATTCTGATATAAATGGAGTAAAAAGCATGCATTCCAGAGCCAATGGAGTCCAGAACCAAGTTGCCAGGGAGTTGAGATATCAGACATGGAACCTTTAGCCACAGGGCTATGGGCTGGTTCAATGAGGACTCAGAGAGCCTGTATGATGATCCCAGTTTCTCTGAAAGGATGGTCTTTCTTGCTGAACTCCTTAAGCATTGAATACACATCATTACTCATCGGTGTCAAGTTGTATGAACTACATTCATTTTCTTTTTAGTATCTTCCCCACAATCATGGAACTGGATATCTCTCCTTCTCACTGAGGAAGCCAAGGTCCTTCCTGAACACACTTCCCTCCCTTACCAGGAAAAGCTCCCCATTTCTCCCCAGCATGAATCTAAATCTCACCCTCTGGGATAATTTCTTCATATATCCCCCCTCCTCTCCCCTGGGCTTCCTCTTTATTAAAGATTTATTGCCCTAGATAATTCTGTTCAAACTCCCTGGTGTCCTTGTGATTTCCCAATTAAGGATCTCTATCCCACAAGAGTTATAGCTGGAGTTGCCTGGGTCTGCCTGGCTTCAGGGCAGAAGTTCTCTTCTCTACACTGCTCTTCTGAGGAAGGTCGGTAATCAGATCTTGGAGCCATGCTTGAAAAACAGCAAGTCCTACAAACCACAAGGCTTCCTATTATCACACTCCTCAATTTGATCTTGGTCCAGAATTTCTTCAAGAATCCCCAGAGGAATGAAAAAAACAGTTAAACTAGTAGTGTCTGAGGTTTAGTGACAAGTTACAAAGTGAAGGGCATTGTGCTAAATGCTTTAAATGTGTTATTTAATCTTCACAGTATTTCTATGAGGAATGCACTAACTCAGGCTCAGAAAGATTAAGTTACTTGCCAAAGATCATGCAGGATGACTATTTTTTTTT